>NW_027461568.1:0-204146 GCF_027571235.1 Dermatophagoides pteronyssinus
ATTTTTGGATGCCTCTACCACTGATGATGATGATGTTGTATGCATTCGATTGTGCGATTTTCACTTTAAAAGTATCAAACGATTGTTTTGATGTACTCGGGAACTATAAACAATTCCCATTCATTTTCAAAACACCGGATTTAATTAATGTTGAACGATTTTTCAATAATTATCAGAAAGAATGAATGATTTAATATTTAATCTCAAATTATTATTTTTGATGATCAACCTGATTTGCATTGCAATTAAATCTTTGGATTATTAACAAAATCGGAGGACCTGAAAGATTATCTTGATTGGATTCATGAAATCAAATTGAGTGATAACGAAAATCTCAATTGAATTTTTCGTAATCAATTTTCTTAAAACTGGAATTTGAGTTTGTTCATCTCATTAAATTTTTTTCAAACAATCTGATGGAATTCGTTTGTTCAATTTTGATATTGGAAAATCAATTCAAAATGACTTTTGGTTGATTTTCAATTGGGCCACTGATTGATCAGCTTGATAATTTTATAAATCATATTTGATCTTCAATCAGATATAAAAATTTGATTTGATGAAATTTTCACGAAAAAACTATTGAGAAAAACTATTCTGGAGACCTTCAAAAGGAAATGCTTAAGAATAAATCATTTTATAAACATTGTCAATATTCAGAAATGAAGTTTTGATTAAAAAGATTTGCAGAGGCGAAGATCACATTATCTTTGGAATGAAAATTACTAAACAAGGTAAGAGGAATAACATTGAATGATTGTGATATTCACTTTGCTAATCAAATGTGTTTTATTATCATCTAAATAGCATCATGTCTATGACATATAAAACCGAAACCAATGGGTTCATCAACATCATCAATGCTGCCACATTTACCATCATCATTGCCAATCAACATTCAGCAACGATAACATCGCCATCATTGTGGTGGTCATCATTAATCATCGTCATCGTTGGATGTTACACAATCTGGCCATAAATCACAATCATCGATTGGTCAACAACAACAACCATTATCATTATCTGATTATCATCATTCACCAATCTTCAAACCGATTCATATTGATCATCATCTTAAAATTATCATGAATTTCAATGTGCGATTTAAAGTTTTAAAAATTAAAATGTAACATGATCTTCATGGTAAATTTAGAAATTCCATCGAACAAGAAATGGAATGTATACATGGAATTTCTATAGACAAATCGAATATCAAAGAATGTTAACGACATAAAACATTAAGAAAATTCGAAATATTCGAAGGTCATGAAGAAAAAACATTCAAAGTTTAAAATTTGTAAAAAAGAACCACATGTGTTTAAACAATGGACATAACGCGAGAATACAAATCAAACACATGTGCTAGAATTGTAACCAAATCAAAACTTGGAATTCAAATTGATATTTTGTATATACAAAATGTAATAAAATTCTAAGCACCACACCAAAATCACCAGTGACAGTGGCCAACGGTCGGCTACTGCATTGCATTAAAAAACTTTTGTTTTGTTGAGATATAATTTGTTTACACAATCTTTTCAAGTTAACTTAAATCTTAATAAAATCATAAAAGTTTTTGTCCAACCCGTTTTTTGAAATTTTCTTGAGGTCTTTAGATTCATTTCTTTAAAATTCAACCGTTTTTCGATTTCATTATCGAATTGACACTTTGAGTGTTAAGGCTAAAATTGAAAAATTGAATTTTGAATTGAATTGAAATTGAATTTCAAATACTATCACTGCCAATCTTAACTTCTTGTTTTCATTATTAAATTTTTTATTATTATTCATTTTTGTGTTTATTTTTCTCAATATACAATGTCCAAAAAATCCATTTACGGGAAACTTCGATCTCGACTTGAAAGACTATTTGGATTTCTTGAGGCCGGAACTCTTGATGTTTATTTTGCTCCACCTTATATTGAATATATTCAAATGCTTGGCCCATTTATTGACGAACATGGTAAGGCCAACATCAATCTCAAAAAATTCCAGGCGGTGCAAGATAAAGCCGAAAATATATCGATGTCATCCGATTTATCGTTGAGTTTAAAAGAAGCTTTGCAATCAAGTGTCAACCGGGCCAGACAACTTATCCCAAAGTTATTTCAAGTAAGTGCTTAATGTTTTAATTATATTTCATTACTAATAACCCATCTTAGGTCCAATCCAGACGTAAGTATGATAAAAATAATCCAATATATATTTCAATGCAGGCGTTGCGAGCTAAAAAAATCAACAGCTTCGTTTGTTGTGATCGAACGTTCCGATCCTATGCGACACTGGATAGACATGTGAAGATAGATCATCCCGAAATCACAGTGAGTGACAGTGATTCGCCAAGTCATTCCAGTCTTTCTGAAATTCAAGGTACTTCACGCGATATTCCAATGGTGGATGTTGAGTCGTCAACAGAATCAGAAACTCAAAGTGCTTCGCGCGATTTTCCAATGGAGGATATTGAGGCGTCTGCCGAACCTGAAGTTCTCGACATTGAAGAACCTGGTTTTGATGAAGATTTTGATTATGATGTTATTTTTATTAATGAAGCAGAACCTGAAGAGGAACCTGAAGATATTGTTCCCATTAGCAGTGACCGCGTGGATTCTGAATTTTTGATGGATGTCAAGAAAACTTTGTCTGATGCTGATTACGCGTTATTCGAGGCTACCTGTCAGAGGATTCTTGGAGATCGAGTGTTGCACAATGCGACTGGAAAATCGATACATTATCTTTCTTCATTTTATTTAAATGCGTTTTGCAATAATCCAACTCTCAGCAATTATGCATTACGAATGGCAGATTCTTCTTACCTTCAAGAAAAATTTGCAATGACCAATCCTTTGCATATTCAACCGAAGCCCTTTCGTTTGGATAATAAAAAATCATATTATTATATTCCAATTAGGGAACTTCTGGTCAAATATATCCTGAATGATGATTTGGTCCGTATTATCAATCAAGAAACTACCACGAACGTAACTCCTTACGTTCGAAACAATGGGTTTAATGGTAAACTTCGATTGATGATCTATGGAGATGAATTTGGGATATGTAACCCACTTCGAGATTCTTCCAAAAAGTACAAGGTGTATGTACTGTATTTGGACATCGATAACCGACAATATACGTCCAAGAAAAAAGATATTCATCTTCTGATGATATGGTGTCCAGATGATTTGAAAAATTCAAATCAATCTCTTTTGGACATCATGAGTCCTTTGTCTGAGGACTTTCTTTGTTTATTTAGAGACGGTATTTCGTATGCATTGAATGATCGACAGATACATATACCGGTTTGTTTATCACATATTGTGGGCGATAATCTATCTGTCGCCGAATTACTAGGTCTTCGTCGGAGCTTTGGCTATGCCTTTGCCTGCCGGCATTGTGGCATACCACACACTCGATTATCATCGCTTGATGATACTTCCACTCATTTGGCGATTCATAATTCTTATGATTCTTATAAAAATGAGGTAAACTCTGTTCTTTCCATCAAGAATTTTGCTAGTCCTTATGGAATTACTTGTCGATCAGCTTTCGACAAATTAGGGATAAATGTTTTTCAGATTGCTCCAGCTGATATTTTTCATGATCTAGCTGAGGGCGTTATCTCTACGATCATTGCAAAAGTTTTTGAGATTCTTAAGGTCAAATTAGGGTCAGATACGGTTAGAAATAGGTTTAAATCTTTTAAAATTTGGGTAAATGGTAAGTTAGATATTAATTTTCAACCCAAAACAATAAAAATTCGAGGTAAGGGTTGGCAAAGATTGAGTTAGCTGTCCGCTTAGTGGAAATATTTCCTGAAATGATGGAAAATCCATCGGATTATGCTATTTACTTTCATCTTAGGAAAGTAATATTTTTTGTTTTTTCGCCATCCATGCCAAACATTTGCGAACTACGGTCATCAGTTAGGGAATTTATTCGTTTGTGCCATGAAAATGGACTGGCTACCCCTAAAGTCCATTTCATCAGTCATTATCCCGAATTGACTGAATTCTATGGACCGCTTTCGCGGTTTAGCACTGATAAGTATGAACGTGTTCATTCTTATCTGAAAAACTTGCTAAGCCTCTCCAAGAATTTTTTGAATGTGCCTTATTCGCTTTCTAAGCGAAATCAGATGGCACAACCGTTTTTACACGTAGTTGATAAAATTTATGATGAGGGAATTTTGTCCTCATCGCACTACCCATTTCCGTTAGGTCGTAGCATTCTTCGCTCTTTATTAAGCAATGATTGTTATTTTATCGAAGCTCGTCAATTTGCAGCACGAGATTCAGAGGTTTTTGTTAGAGGTAAATTGTGGAAAGTTACTGATCGTAACATCGAATCTAATGTCCATAAGTTGGAATTAAATTTGGATTCAAATGAGATACCTTTAGCAGGTTTATCTCACTTGAATTCTTATTTATTCAAGTTTCAAGGATCCTATTTTGTCAACTACTCGATGATGAAATAGGTTCTTCCTTCAGCTTTGGAGTCTATCTCTATTTTCAGGTTCTTTGAATATTCATAAGTATATTGTAAGTTTATTTCTTCGGTTTCTTCGGGTTCTTTCTTCAGCTTTTGGGTACATCTCTATTTTCAGGTTCTTTGGTTATTCGTAAGTATATTTGTAAGTATATTTTCAAATTTTTTTGAAATTTTTATCATAAAAAATTAAAAAAAAACAAAAAAAAATTAAAAAACAAAAAAAACAAAAAAAGCATATTCTCTTAACTCTTTTTTCCTAACTTGGTCCAACCTTTGGCCAGGCTGTGTTGTTGAAGTCGTCTGGTCAATGCGTTGGGCCTTTGGATTTACCTGATGAAACAACGAATTAATCAATGAAAGGTGATCCAAAGGTTCAATGTTTTCGGCCAGACTTGCTCATTTAATAGCCTGAATACAAGAATGAACGCATGATTTTTTAAAATTCTACTGGTGATTCTTAAATCGTTTCGGTAATTATTAATTTTCTTGATAAAATTAAAGCTAATCATTTCCCATATTTCATTTCATATCAAGATAGATATTGACCGATGACTGGATGATAAAGAGGAATGAAAATCATCAACTTGGACGAATTAAGCCGATAATTTAACGATTTTAACACGTAATTTGAAAATGGATTTTTCTAATGTCCGTTCTGGTCTTAACATCGTTTCTGTTTGATATTTTTATTATTTTGTTTATTATCTTATGTAATTTCTTTTTCCAATTTTAATGATTAAAATTTGTTTTATCAAGATTATTTCATTACTTTATTTTTAAAAATGAATAAATTTAAAAATGTATCCATTTGGATCGCAGCATTTGAAAAATGTAACAGACTATATGAAGGGTTTAAAAATTGGCGGATTCGAATTCGAATTCGAAGGACCGTTGTTAATTTGAGTTCGAATGTTTACATTAAGAATGTTTATAAAAGTAAACGGTGCTCATTTTCGAGTGTAAATTTTGAAATAAGTTTTCTTAAAATCAAAAATAAAGAAATAAATCAAGAATTTTGACGTTTCAAAAACAGAATTAATATATTTCTGGATGTTCAACCAAACTTTTATAATCAAATGGTAATTCATAGCGACATTTGTCTTCATTTATTTTCGTTTGTGGCAATTGTAAGATTCAAAAATTTTGATCACATTCATGATTTCAAGTTAAGTAACAACGAAATTTATGTGAATTTCAGTTTAATTTTTTATTTCTAAAGATTTTATCTGATTAATTTCTTCAAACGAATTGTTTGGATTGATTGTTCACTAATGATGTTGGCGCAATCTTTTTCAACTCAATTCAAAATACTGGCCAAATAATAGATGATAATTTGTAAAATTTTTTTCGATTTTGGGAGAGTTCATCAAAACAAAGATTATTTTGAAAAATTAATGTCAAATACTTGCATCACCATATGAATATTGATGATCGATGACAAAGTTGAACTGACCAAACCATTTGTAATTAAGTATCCTTTTATTTTGGGAATTATTGAAAATTCAGACTTTATTTTTAAAATAGATTTGCGAACTGAACTAAATTCGGAGTATGATTCGTTTCCTTTTCATATTTCAAACTATTTCCATAAGTTGGCACTCGTCTATGATCTTGGATATGATCACCTTCAATTGAAACTAATAGATATTCAATCATTAGACAAGAATTTCAGAATTGGATAAGTCCGCTTTTTATTGAAAGAAATTTGTAAAAAATAATCGTTTTCACAATTTTGCTAGGTTGGCAAACATTTGGATTTTCAAATTTGATGGCAAACGGCATGAAGAGAATTAAGAAAACTTGACTTCAAGTTATCGATTGAAAATATTTAACAAGTTATCATAATGGCCGAATCAATCAATCTTCATAAATGCAATTTTTTGATATCCTCATTGCTTTCAGTGCATATGTACGTATGATATTTCTTTGAAAGTTTCAATCTGACATTTTATAATTGAGTTCCAGAAACTTGATGTTAATTTCATACCATTCTTAACTCATTTGGTTTGAAATCAATAATGTTTGCAATCCGATCAAGGATTTTCATGATTTTGATGATCGATGGATCATTCCCAATCAATGACAATTGGATAAACGGTAAATTCTTAATATTTTCAACAGCATCGATTCTAATTCTTTTTTTTGCATTTTTATATCTCGACTTGATGATAACTCAACATTGACGATCATCGATGGATCATTCCCAATCAATGACAATTGGATAAACGGTAAATTACTTCTTAATATTCTTGATAACATTGATTCTAATTCTTGTTTGCATTTTCATATTCCGATCTGGTGATAACTAAACATTGACGATCATCGATGGATCATTACCAATCAATGACAATTGAATAAACGGTAAATTACTTCTTAATATTCTTGATAACATTGATTCTGATTGTTTTTTGCATTTTTATATCTCGACTTGATGATAACTCAACATTGACGATCATCGATGGATCATTCCCAATCAATGACAATTGGATAAACGGTAAATTACTTCTTAATATTCTTGATAACATTGATTCTGATTCTTGTTTGCATTTTCATATTCCGACCTGATGATAACTCAACATTGACGATCATCGATGGATCATTCCCAATCAATGACAATTGGATAAACGGTAAATTCTTAATATTTTCAACAGCATCGATTCTAATTCTTGTTTGCATTTTCATATTCCGATCTGGTGATAACTAAACATTGACGATCATCGATGGATCATTACCAATCAATGACAATTGAATAAACGGTAAATTACTTCTTAATATTTTCGACGACATTGATTCTGATTGTTGTTTGCATTTTCATATTCCGACCTGATGATAACTCAACATTGACGATCATCGATGGATCATTCCCAATCAATGACAATTGGATAAACGGTAAATTCTTAATATTCTTCGATAACATTGATTCTAATTCTTGTTTGCATTTTCATATTCCGACCTGATGATAACTCAACATTGACGATCATCGATGGATCATTCCCAATCAATGACAATTGGATAAACGGTAAATTCTTAATATTTTCAACAGCATCGATTCTAATTCTTGTTTGCATTTTCATATTCCGATCTGGTGATAACTAAACATTGACGATCATCGATGGATCATTACCAATCAATGACAATTGAATAAACGGTAAATTACTTCTTAATATTTTCGACGACATTGATTCTGATTGTTGTTTGCATTTTCATATTCCGACCTGATGATAACTCAACATTGACGATCATCGATGGATCATTACCAATCAATGACAATTGAATAAACGGTAAATTACTTCTTAATATTTTCGACGACATTGATTCTGATTGTTGTTTGCATTTTCATATTCCGACCTGATGATAACTCAACATTGACGATCATCGATGGATCATTCCCAATCAATGACAATTGGATAAACGGTAAATTCTTAATATTTTCAACAGCATCGATTCTAATTCTTGTTTGCATTTTCATATTCCGATCTGGTGATAACTAAACATTGACGATCATCGATGGATCATTACCAATCAATGACAATTGAATAAACGGTAAATTACTTCTTAATATTTTCGACGACATTGATTCTGATTGTTGTTTGCATTTTCATATTCCGACCTGATGATAACTCAACATTGACGATCATCGATGGATCATTCCCAATCAATGACAATTGGATAAACGGTAAATTCTTAATATTTTCAACAGCATCGATTCTAATTCTTTTTTTTTGCATTTTTATATCTCGACTTGATGATAACTCAACATTGACGATCATCGATGGATCATTACCAATCAATGACAATTGAATAAACGGTAAATTACTTCTTAATATTTTCGACGACATTGATTCTGATTGTTGTTTGCATTTTCATATTCCGACCTGATGATAACTCAACATTGACGATCATCGATGGATCATTCCCAATCAATGACAATTGGATAAACGGTAAATTCTTAATATTTTCAACAGCATCGATTCTAATTCTTGTTTGCATTTTCATATTCCGATCTGGTGATAACTAAACATTGACGATCATCGATGGATCATTACCAATCAATGACAATTGAATAAACGGTAAATTACTTCTTAATATTTTCGACGACATTGATTCTAATTCTTTTTTGCATTTTCATATTCCGATCTGGTGATAACTCGACATTGCCGATCATCGATGGATCATTACCAATTAAACGATAAATGAATTCCAAATATTTTCAACAACATTGAATCTAATTCTTGTTTGAAATTTCATATTCCGACCTGATGATAACTAAACATTGACGATCATCGATGAATCATCCCGAACAAATGACAATTAATCAAGTTTCAATCAACAAAAATTCGCATTTATTCTCTTTGTTAACAATATTATCGTACATTCATCAAAATTGTCAAATCATCCAATTATCATGAAAGTGAACATTGGTAATTGAGTGAAGATAATCAAAATGGATGTAAATTAGTCAATTGGCATCAATGACCGTGAATTCTCTGGCTCTCTTCCATCACATGGCGCATAATTGGATCGTTTTATCAATTTGGGACTTGTGATTTTAATCTTTAATTTATATTTTTAATTTATTTTATTCAAATTATAAAATTTAAATAAAATTTAAGTGAAATTCAAAAAACAATCGAGGATCTGGATCAATTCAAAAAAATATCGAAACTATCGATATATTCGCTCTCACGCTGGTCACGTGGATTTTGATGCAGATTACTTTCTATTTTCTATGCTTCCAAAATCTTACTTTCGCTGTACAAATTTTGTCCGTGTTTTGTCCGTGTTTTTCGTAACTATTTTCTATGCTTCTTCTTCACCCTTCATTTTTCTCAGTGCAGGGTCACATATGTGTGTGTTTACCAGTGTGTTGTTGTTGTTGTTTTGTATAGGTGTGATTTTTAAAGTGAAATGTCAAAAATAAAAATAATAATTGTTCAAATGAAATGAAAGAATTAGAGTCAAACTTTTTAGATTATAACGATATTATATCAATAATAATGTTGTTGTTGTTGTTTAACAATTTATCAGCAATTATCATAATCATCATCATCATCATTATTATCATTATTATTGATTGTTTCTGGTGGTGGTGGTGGTGGTGATATTCCAAAATTTAATGACTTTAAATTCGATGTTTCGGTTGATGATTTTATCGTTTCATCATCATCATCATTATCATTATCACCATTTTCATTATTATCATCTTCTTCTTCAGTTTCATCATCATCATCAACTAAATCTTCGTCATCGTCATCATCATCATCAACTAAATCATCAGATTCATTATCATCATCATCATCATCATCAGATTCATCTGATGTATCAGGTTTTCTTCGTTTTCTTCTTTGTAATCGTAATTTATCAGTTGATGGTGGTCTTCCTCTTCGTCCACGTGTTGTTGTTATCAATCGTGGTTGTTTATTTTTCAACAATATTTGTTGTTGTTGATCATCTTGTTGTTGTTGTTGTTGTAAAGATGTTGATGTAGAACATTGATCTAATGGACGTTTTCTTGGTCTTCCACGACCACGTGTTCCATTATTATTATTATTATTGTGATTATTATTATTATTATTATTATTTGAATAATCCAAAATAGTCGGTGGTTGTGGTAAAACCATTTCCAATGTAGTTTTTGTTGGTATAGGTGTTGCTTGATAAATTTTACAACCATTATTATTAATGATTTGTGGTAATTCACTTGTAATCGATGATAATGATAATGAATTTGTCGGCGTCGTCGTAGCCGCCGTAATCATGACGGATGACGAATGTTGTTGTTGAGCTAAAACCGGATTTGCTGATGATGATGATGCGGTTACAGGTGTTGATATAGATGCATTTGGTTCTTCATCTGTCAAATTATTTACATCCGGTATTGATTGTGTTAATTCACGTAAAAAATGAAATTCATTTTTATTAAGTATAGCAGTTTTTCTATATGGGAAAATTCAAACAAAAACAAAATTTTGATCATCATTAGAATTTCAATCAATTTTTTCATAACCAACTGTACATACATATGATTTGGTGTCAATGTACGAGCATTACGATTACGAGTTACATCCGATGATATTGTTAATAATTGTTCGGCAAATGATTCTAATGCTTTAGCTGAAAATTGAATCCGATATGGGGGATAAAATTTAGACAAAAAAAATCTCAAATGAATAAAGGGTTAATAATAAACATACCAATAATGACTGGAACAGCTTGGGCAACTTTACCAACTTCTTCATCTTTTTGCATTATTTTTTTAATCCTTGCCGGCGGAAATCTTGCATTGAAACGTTTCTTCTTGGAAGGCATTTTTTCGTTTCTTGAATGTATTTATCAAAACAAAACAAACTATTTTTGAATCAAAAAAAATACTTCAAATGACATGATCATCATATGTGTTTATATTTACCGAAAAAAAATTTCTTCTTTTCTTTTTTGATTGAACGAAAATGAATTCGAAATGATGATGATGATCAGTTCACGATGCTTCTTCGCTTTGTTTTCTTTGGATTTTTCTCTGCACAATAATAAACTTGATGTCGCGTCACTTTTGATTAATCATCAATCAAATCCAGCAAATTGACGGAAATTAAATGATGCGAAAAAAAAACCCGAAAAAATTAGCAAATTTTTTAAAGCAAAAAAAAACACGAAAAAAAAATGTAAAAACTCAGATCGAACGAAAAAAAACGGAAAAATATAAACGAGTAACAAATGTTACCACTACTACTGCCACTGCTACAGCCCGCTATTTTCAGATTTGATGATGACAATGATGATTTGGTAGTAGCAGCAAAAGTGACATAATTCACATTCAATTTCAATCTATGGGGTAGTGGAATGTAAATATGCGGCATTTTTTTTTTTTTGGATCATCAAACGCACGCTCAAATCGAATGATATGTGATGATGATACGTTTTTTTATGATCAAAAAAATCGAATGTTCGATGGTATTGCGCGAGAACAAAAAACACATGTATATTTTTTTTCGATGACCCTATGGTGTTTTTGTTTTTTAAATTGTGTTTTTTTTTTTTGGTTGATGCTTTTCGTGGCCTAATTTTTTTTTTAAATACTTTTTTTTCACTTGTAAATTGTGATAAAATTTATTATTGTTCAATTGATTTATTATCATTATTTAATTTGATAAATGGAAGAATATGCCCGTGAACCATGTCCATGGCGTATAGTGGATGATTGTGGTGGTGCATTTACAATGGGTGCAATTGGTGGTGGTGTATTTCAGGCTATCAAAGGATTTCGTAATGCACCATCAGGATTCTCTAGGCGTTCAGCTGGTGCATGGTCAACAGTACGTGCACGTGCACCAATTATTGGTGGTAATTTTGCCGTATGGGGTGGTCTATTTTCAACTATTGATTGTTCATTAATTTATATTCGTAAAAAAGAAGATCCATGGAATTCAATAACATCGGGTGCATTGACTGGTGCTATTCTTTCTGTCAGAAGTATGTTTTTTGAAAAACATTTTTGTTTTGTTTTTGATTTTTTCTAATTTGATTCTTTAAAAATTTGAAATTCTATAGATGGAACCGGTGCAATGATTGGATCAGCTATAATCGGTGGTGTTCTTTTAGCATTAATCGAAGGAATGGGTATATTATTTATGCGTTATACATCTGAACAATTTCGACCACAAAATCCATTGGAAGATCCATCACAATTAGGTTCACCAATTCCTGGTGGACCATCATCATCATCACAATCACCACAATCATTATCCGATCAAATGGCATCACCATTTGCAGCACAACCACAATATCAATAATGATTCATTTCATATCCGAATTGTTTATAATAATAACAACCAACAAGCAACAACGAATTATAATCACCATATAAACCATCTCATTCATTTTCCTTCCTTTATTTTTTGTTATAATAATCTTTTTTTTGTTTGCTCAGCAAAATTTGAAATTTATTGTAGTTTTTTCATTCTTCTTCTTTTCTTTTCTTTGTTTTTGATGATTTTTGTTTTTGTTCATTTTGAAGAGAAAAATTAAAAAAAAATCACATTTTTAGGTTTAAATTAAATAAAAAATTATTATTATTATTTTTTAAAAAATCAGCTGAAAAGTTACAACTTTTTAAAGAAATTTATCTTTTAATAATAATGGTTTTTCGCTAAAATCACCATTTCCATTTTCTTGTTGACGTTGCTTAAGTTTGGTTTCTGTTTGTTGTTCGGATGTTTTACGATATGGTGCTTTGATACGTTCATCAATAGTTAGGATTAATTGACGTGCTTGTTTAGGTTTTGAACCAGGACCACGTAAACGATATTGTGCTGATATACATGGTTTAAATAATAATGCCCACCATAGTTTAGGATCTTTTAGGAAATTAATAGCAATATTTGGCCTTAAACCAGCTGAACGTGCAACCATATCCATATAATCCAACATTTCAACTTCAAAACGAAAACGTTCAACTTTATCCGATCCATAACGATTTGCAACCCATTTTCTATCTTTTTCAATTTTCGCAAACATTTTTTTCTTGTTTGGTAATGATTTACATTGTCCGGTTAATAACATACAAAACCAACGTGATTGAATTTCTGATATTGGTGGCAGACTACCATTTGCAGCTGGTAAACCAATAAATGCTAAACATTCTGGTTGTGGTTGTCGTGGATCAAAAACATGTTTATAAAGATCAAAACGTCCAGTGGATAAATCAAAAACATCGGATGTTATGAATGGAAATGAATGTTCATAACCAGTAGCCATAATAACTAAATCACATTCAGTAATTCGACCTTGATCACGTTCAAATATAACACCATTCTGAACGAAACTTTCAATACCGAAACGCATTTTAATCCAACCCAGATGTATATATGTTGGTATATGATCATTAACCATTGCATGTTGTTCCAGGAATCTTGTTTTTTCCGGTCGTAATCCTAGTAAATCATGACCAACCATACGTGATGCTAAAAATTCCATTACTGAACATCGTAATGAATATGGTAACAGGTGTAATGCACCCATAAATGCACGACGAATACCAACAGTATCAACAGGTTGTCCATTCAACCCTGTACGACGAAGTAACCATGTACCACCATTACGTGATGAAAGATAAACTTGTTTCGCTACAGGTGCTGCTTCAGCAGCAACATCACCACCTGAATTACCAATACCAAGTACAACAATACGTTTATCAATAAAATCAGGATTATCAAGAATTGAACGAACATTATGTGAATGTAGAATTTTTCCTTGAAACAATTCTTGTCCTGGAATCGGCGGTGATGGTAATTTTGGTGTATGATGATGTCCACTACAAATAGCGATGGCATCATACCGTATTGTTTGAATTGAATCTTCATTATTAAGATTTTTAACGGTTATTAGATAACCACCACCATCCAATAATGGATCATTACAATGTTCAATACGTATGACTTCATGTGAATAACGAATATAAGAATCTAATTGAAATTCTTTAGCATAATTAACAAGATATTCATACTTTTGAGGGAAAGGAAAGGGTTAACAAAAAGATAAATGAAGATTAAATTAACAGAATAAAAACAACCGAATCACTTACCATTAAATCATTTGGCATAAAATTTGGATATTTATCCGGGAATGGATAATCCGAAAATGCGGTTAAAGTTTTACTTGAATTAACAACTGTACTACGCATAACGGAACCTTGCCCCGGTTCGATTTGTTCACGATAACGCCATAATCCACCTAAATTTTTTGTTCGTTCATAAACAATTGGTTGTAGACCATATTCTAAACATGATTTTGCTGTTACCATTCCACTTAAACCAGCACCAATTATACAAACATTTTTCCGTTTTTCATTCAATTCGGTCATGTTTGATTGAATCAATCACAATTTTTTTGGAACACAGAAGTCAAAATAGCCAAAAAAAGCAAAAATCAAGAATCAAGAATCAAGAATGGCAATCTTATTTGCCACCAAAATGATCAAAAATCAAATGAATTTCAGAAACAGGCAGAATGTGGAATGACAGGAAAAATTGATTGAAATGTTTCAATGTTTCAATGTTTGTTTCTGTTTGTTTTGGATTTTGAATGCAATCCATTAAGCGATGAAAAGAAAACTGAAAAATGCAAGAAACTCGCGTTCGCAAAACAAAAACAAAACAGAAAAAAATTGTTTACTCTTTTAAAAACAAGAGAAAAATCATCATGATAATTTGGGGAAAGAAAAGAATGTGGCCAAGTTGAAAGTGAAATGATTAGAAAGGAGGAAAAAACAAGAGAGAGAAAACAACAACAACGACATTAACTTGTTGGTTGGTTGGACGTAATCAATTTTTTTAATGATGATAATGATTGCCTGATACAATATTGGTGTGATAACTAGAATAATGAATTTTTGTGTGGAAAAAAATTGACAAGTTTTTTTGTCAATTTTTTTCCAGATTAGATTTTGACGTCGACGACAAAAAATATTGATAGATTTCCATGAAAAATCCCAATTTTTTTTCATTTTTGATTAGGATCCTTCCATATTGGATTAGATGATTTTTCAACCTTTTTTTTAAAAAAAAAAATTCTTTTTTAAAATAAACTGATAACTTGATTGGAGGTCGACAGATAAAAACAGATAAATCTTTGTTAAAAGTTGTTTTTATTTTTAGCCATTAATTTATTCATCAATTTTATTTTTGAGAACGAAAGAGGGTTATGAATTGAAACACGCACCAAAAAAAAAAAAAAAAAAAAATCCAAAAATTTCAATTCTTTCACTGAAACATTCTGACGTCACTCAAATTGGGATGCTTGAAAACAAAAAATAAATTATTCAAGTGCAAAATCGATCGAATCGATGAATTTGACGATCCAAAAAACGTTGAAATGAATTTCTCCAACCGAATGCAATATATCTCTATTTGTTTTCACATTTTTTTTTTGTGTTTATTGCAGCGCGAATTAAAACAAAAACAAATTAAAAAAGTGATAAGGGATATTTATTCATTGAATTCTTCAATAGAGAGACAAAGACGGAGAGACAGAAATTATATTTACAAGATTTGAAAAAAGAAAAAGAAAATATATTTATAAACGAAAATTGATAATTAATAATGAATAATTTGTAATTTGTAATTTGTAATTATTAGCGGAGGAGAAGGAGAGCAAAAAAAAAGAAATATTAAAGAAAAAAATCCAAATTGTTGTTGATCGAAAAGGAGTGGATCGCAAATTTAAATATTTTGAAAAAGAAGAAGAAAAATTTGAGAATTTTATGTGACAATTTTTTTTTCTGCTGTTGTTGTTCATCATCATCATCATTTAGCATCATTTTAAAGAATGAATGTGGTTGGTTGATGTGTGTGGTGTGTGTGTGGTGTGTGCCTAAATAATAAGATTTTATAAACAAACAAAAAAAAAATTCATTTTGGTGACCATAATTCACGAATGATGATAATGATGATAATGATAATGATGAGAGGATTATATGAGAATATATTTTTTGGACGAAAAAAAATATTAAAGGATGAAAAAAACATAGCAATCATCATCATCGATTAGTATTGGAAAGATGTATCTGTTGTTGTTCGATCAATGATTGATTGATTGATTGATTGATGAGTGAAGGGGCTAAAGAAAAATTGATAAATTAAAAAATAATTTACATATTTTTTTTTGTTGCAAATATTTGTCATTTGTATTGATTATTATTTTGTTTGTTTGTATTTTTGTTTCATCATTTAAAAACAAAAAAAAACAGAATTTTTCTCTGGTTTTTTATAATAAATGAGAGATAGAGATCGATTGTTTGTTTGTTTGTTTGTTTGTTTGCTTCATACAAACAGAATAAGGTGAGTTTGTTTGTTGAATTATTTGAAAAAATTAATTAATTAATAATCGGCTAACTTTCCGTTGTTGTATTATTCGTTTCATCACTTTCAATAAATGAATATCTAAATCGTTTTGTATCGGTATTTGATGAATCTGTTGTTGCAACTGATTCATTATTAAATAGTTGTTCCATTTTTGTTGATTGATGATCATCGATATTTTGTTTCAGTTCATCATTATCATTATCATTATCATTACCATCATCATCATCGTCATCATCATCATTATCATTATTATCATTATCATCATCATTATTGTCATCGGTTAATTTACGTTTTCTATTGATTAGAAGATTTTCTTTTTCATTATTATCATCATCATCACTAGTAGTTATTATTGAATTATCAGCAACCGATTGTTGTTCAGATAAAGAAGAACTACTAACACGTTCATCATTGATAATATCGTTTAATGATTTATTAGATTTTTCTTCAGATCCATTTGTTTTGGATTCAGAAATTGTTGATGTTGTTGTCGTTTCATGAACTAAAATATTATTATTATTATTGACCACCGGGTTGCTTTTATCCAATTTCGAACTACTACCAGATCGACCATGATGATGATGATGATGATGGTGATGATGATGTTTTGAACATGATTTCGATTCTTTATGTCTTTTGGTTATTTTGGTAATTGAACCACCACTACAACCTCCTCCATCACCGGATGAAACCGATTTGTTCGATTGAATACGAATGTTTATGTTTGAAGGACATTGTTGATTATGACTGGATGTTAAATGTTCTTCTTTTAAATCGTTTGTATTTTTTCCAACATAATTATCATCATCGTCTTCATCATCGACATTTTCTTCTTCTTTTGGGGTGTCTGAACTTTCTGAGCTATTATCATCTTCGTCTGAATCTTCATCCGAATAATCGACCAATGCCTAATTAAATGAATTCATATTAGATTTATAATAAATTATATTAGCTATAAAATATACAAACCTTTCGAGACAAAACAGTTTCTGTAGCCGATTTACCGGTTAAATTATTATTGTTAAGATTATGGAATGCTGCAGCAGCAGCTGCTGCTGCTATATGTTGTCCCATTACTGATAATTGATGAGGATGAGCATTATTCGATAAATTAGTGTTATTGGTACGGAATTGTTGATTTGCATTCTGTGTGCTTAATGTTCCAGAAGCTGCAGTTAAGAAATTTGTAGTTTTATGATTCAAATTTATAGCTATGTGTATTTAAGAATACAGTTAATACTCAGACTTTAAGAACAAATAAATCACAAAACTTACTTAATTTACGATCATTACTTTTCTTTTTACCCATAGACAATAATCCAGAACCGGAGCCTATTGTACCACTGACCGTTTGTGAAGCTCCTGAACTGGCAGCTGCTACAGATGCTAATGACGAAAAGAATGGAGAATCTACAAATGAAACAGTAGCACTGTTTGTACCTGATGTAGAAATTGCACCACTATCATGATGGTACAAAGAATTTGTGGCAGCGGTTAGGCTATTATAACTAGAAGATATTGAACCGGACGAAGAACCAGATGAAGTTGTATTTGTGCCGCCGCTGCTACCACCACCTCCTCCTCCCGAATGCAACGATGAAATATGTAGATGATGTTGATGATGATGTAAAACAGTTCCGGCATTATTCGAAGAACCAATTTTTCCAACTTGATGATGATGCAATGATAGTCCATGTTGACCATAATGATGATGTTGTGCAGCAGCAGCAGCAGCCGCAGCATAATCGATTGGATCAGTACCAGCAGCAGCGGCTGAAAGTGCTGCTGCCGCAGAACTTAATGCTAAATGATTTTCAAGCACATTCGATGTTTGATTTGAATCAGGAGGAGAAGAGCCATCTGAACCAACGGTAGTTGCTCCAGGAATCAAAACTTCATCATCATCTTCACCTGAATGATGGTGGTGATGATGATGACCAACACTATGATGTGAATAAGTCATACCACCAACTCCAACACCAATATCATCATCGTCATCATCATCATCATCCGGACATTCTTCTTCTTCATCATCGTCATCGGCATTAAACCACATATCTTCTTCTTTGTCTAATTGCCGTGGATCTCGTCGAAATCGATGATGATGAGCTGTTAATGAAGATTGCGCATTCGTTCCAGTTCCCAAACCACTTCTCGAAAGCATTAATGCATTAGTACTATTTAAAAAAAATTATACAATTTTTTTATTAGAAAAAATCATCAATTAATCAAATATAAAGTGAACATAGTTTATCGGAACATACGGGTTAACAGAATTTCGTTGCTGTTGTTGTTGATGATCATATCGACGTTTCATTGATTTAAATGTACGAACATAATCAATTCGTTCTAGTTTATTTTTCCAAAAACGTTCTATTGTATATGATAACAATGTATAAATCTCATTCTGATCAATAAATTCAAATAAATCAATAACTGCTGAATCCAATAAATTATATCGACCACGATTTGATACAAAAGTATCGATGATTGGTTGAAATTGATTTAACGTCACAATATGACGATTGTAAAATTCATCTTTTAGGCCGACCAATTTTCGCATAAAACGTATAACAGCTAATTTTATAAATTTAAAAATAATCAATTTGGTTCTTTATACAAAAGAAAAAAACATTCAAAATCAAAAAGAAAAACTTACTTAGAACAAGGAATGTATGTCGTGATTTGGTCAGAATCATAATACGACGAACAATATCTTTATGCAGTAAATATGATCGAATATGATAAGCATGATGTTCAATACAAAATGTCAATAACTCTAGTATTATGGCTAATAATTGAGCTGCTTGACATGAATTTTCGAATGCTGATTCTAATGGTTCATTGTTGCTTAATATTGTATTGTTTTGAATCAAAGATGTTAACGAGCTCGTATTTGTCGTTGATATTGGTTGGGTAGTTGGAAAAATTGAATGATTTGTTTGTGAAACCGGAATTCCAGATGTTGGTTGTACATTACTATGATTATTATTATGTAATGCAAGATCTAGTTGATTTGTTGTTGTTGACGAAGTTGGTGGAGGTGGAGGCAAAGGTGTTGTAAATGACGGAGATGTAACCGGTGAAGCAGTTACAGCTAAAATTGGCGCCGTCATATAACCAATACAATGTTTATAGAAATAATTTAAAAATTCAGATTTTTCCGTTTTCTGTAAAAAAAACAAACAGTAATTATCAAATAAAAAAAATTGTTTAAATTAAAAAAAAAGAAAAAACAAAAACCAAACATACGTTCAATGCAGGAGTGGTGAGCATATTATCTGGATCAATAATCATTTTTAAAATTCCTGATAATTGTTGCGCCATGCCTAGATCAGGATCAATATCACAAATCATTTGTTCAATGATTATATTTATTATATATTGTTCCGATGGCTGCTTTGGTCAAATACAACACACAAAAAAAAGATGAATATTATAATCAGAATCAATCAATCAATCAATCAAACATCATTACCTTATCATTTTTTATTTCTTGTTGAAGGGCATATTCACGAACCATTGATGGTGAATAATCAACAACATATGTTAAGAGATCGACAGCACCCAATTTAATGGAAACATCATTACATATTAATAATGTTTCGATTGTTTGTAATAAACCAAATGATGATAGAGTTTTAATAAAAGTTTCACGATTTTGTAATGTATGTGAAAATGTACATAATTCTTTCAGGAACAAAACTAAATCACGACGTTTTTCTTGAAACGATGGTTCCGTATCGGATAGTTGACGAAATAATTCTTTTAAAAATTTTTCATCTTCTTGTATCAATGTGACAATTTCAATCTGAAAAGAAATGTTTATTATAGAAAATGGAAAAAATTCTTGAAAAAAAAACTCTTTACCTTATTAAAAAATAAAAGTGAAGATAATGTGGAAAGCATATTATCTTCGAATATTGATGGTGATGGCATTATAACATCCTGAATGTATTGCACACGATATGTTTGATGAATTTTAGAAACAAGTTCCGATTTACTTAATGGTATAACCTCTTTGAAACGAGAAACATTTCGTAGAAATTCACGATGACGTTTTTCTCTCACTAAACGCATTAATTCTGATTCAGATGATGATGGTAAATATGTAAAATAAGATTGCGATTGTGATGATAATGCATGCGGCATTTGTGTAGTTGTTGTTGTACTTGCTGATGATGATGATGATGATGATGATGGAGGCGATGTTTGCTGCGACAATCTTTGTTGTTGTTGATTGTTGACATTGTTATTACTTTTGGCTTGATATTCTCGTACACGAGCACCATTTGGATCATATTCAAATACACCGATTACATCCGAAATTGCTTGATCCGATAACATAATCTCAAGCAGTGTACTTTTGTTTAATAGGAAAATATTTTTAAATATTTCATACATTTTTTGTAACGATGGTATATCTAATCGTTCTTCAAGTTGTCGAAATAATTCCAACAATTTAAGAATATAATTATCATTTTCAAGCGCTAAAGTAATATTATCTTTTTTACTAGCTGTTGTCAACGATGATGTAAGAACGGAATTAATCTCATCCAAACGATTCACTTCGATTGGTGGTAATTCTAGTCAAAAATTATGAAAAATTAAATTCAAATTAAAACAAAAACAATCATATATGTCAACATACCATTGTCTTCATCTTCGATTAAATCCTGAGTAATATCTACCGATGGATCTTTACCTTGAACTTGACATATTTTGGCCCAAATTTCTTCACATCCAATTCGTTCTTGAAATGATAATGCTAGATCATAGTTTTCACCTTCGGACCATACAATCAAAGTATCTTGTTGTTTTTGGTATGCAGTATCAGGCATTATTTTTGATTCTAATAATGTTGAACCATCAGTTTCAGCTCTAACCAATAATGACATTCCATTTAAACGATCAATATAACTTGATGATACATGACCAGTACCACGATCATCCCATGTGCGATTTGCATTCAACATATATAATTTTACACGACGACGAGTATCAGTAGGATTATTATTTGAAAATATCGATGAAGATTCTGTCGTTGTTGTTGTTGTTGATGATGATGATGATTCATCTGATGATGTTTTATTTGAAGCAATAGTATTATTATTATTAGAAGAAGACGTCGTCGTTGATGTTGTTTTTGTCGTTGTTGTTGTTGATATTGTTGTTGTTAATGATTGTGATTCATTATTTTGGCCTAATATTTCTTGTTGTTGTTGATGTTCTTCACTACAAATTAGATCAACATCCGTATCAAGATCATCATCATCTCGATCATCGATATTATCATCATTATTATTTGATTTTACATTTTCAGATGATAAAGATGTAGATACAAGTGCAACATTAGTAATTGAAGAGGAAGTATTATTATTATTATTATTATCATCATCATCATCGACGTCATCTTCATCATCACCATCACCATCACCATCATTATCATTATCATCATCATCATCATCATCATTGATTGAATTTGATGATGAAAATCTACTATTATTATTAATCGAATCTGTTGATGAATTTGTTGTTGATGATGCAGCTGATGTTGAAGAAGATGATGATGAAGATGATGATGTTGACATTTGAGAATCAGAATCATCACTACTAACACCACCACCAACACCACCACCACTATCAACACAACCAATAACACTTTCTACACTAACAATAATATTATCTGTTGTATCATTATTTTTAATTCCATTTTGTGAATTATCTTCTTGTTGTTGTAATGAAGACATTATTGTTGTCGTTGTATCTGTATTTGGCTGTGTTTGTTGTTGTTGATGTTTTATTAAATTTTCATCATCATCATTATTATCCATTTGATTTCGAAGATGATGATCAACAATAAATTCTTTTGATGAATTATTTTTTATTAATGATGATTGTGACATTGTTGTTGCAGTAATCGTTGTTGTTGTTGTTGCGGCTGTTGAATTTGTAACAGACAACGATGACAAAGAATCATCATCATTATTAACATCGTTTTCATTTGTTGTTGAATCTTTATTTAATTCTTTATCGTTAGACATTGGATTTTATCAATTCTTCTTTTTGTTGTTGTTTGATTGCTGCTACTGTTGTTGTTGTTGTTGTTGTTCATACAAGAAAATTGAATTAATTTTTTTTTCTTTCAAACTACATTTGATGTTCGATTTATAGAATGTGGTTCAAAGTTTTTTTTTTTGTGGGAGCAAAAAGAAAAATATTGATTTTTTTGATGATAAAATCTTTTTCTGTTTGATGATGCTGTAAAATTAGTCAAAACATGAATGTAAATGATGATGATGACGAAAATTGACAAAATGAGGTAGAAAAAAAATGAGATTCTCTTCACGCCAAGAATAAATTTCGCGCCCAAAAAATATCTATAAAAAAAAATGAAAATCCTATTAGAAAAACGAAAAACAAACAAATAAAAAAATTAGTAAAATTTCACAAAAAAAAACTTTAAAATTTTCAATTTCACAACTGCAAAAATCAATTCAATCTTATCAAATTCATCATTATTATCATCTTAAAATGATATTTTCTTTTGGCAAAATAGCCTTAACATACACCGAAAAAAACTCCAAAACAAGAAAAAAAATGTCTACAAAGAACACAAAAACACTGATGGCTATTAACCAAAATAACTGAAAAGAATTTTATCAAACAAAAATATTTCATGATGATGATAAAATTATCAAAAGAAGAAGAAAATTATCAAATTTTGATAAAACAAAATCACAAAAACTGAATATGGATAGAAAAATTGAAATTTTCATATTTTGGTAAATCGTTTTTTTCTGCCAAAATTGTCAATGAAAACATTGACCGCCTAAAAATTCTTAGCGATTAACAACAACAAAAACCAAAGAGAAAAACATTCGAATCTTAATATTGTGTTAGTTAAGATTCGAATGTCAAAAACAACAACAACAAAAACAGAATCCCTATATTTTCACAATTTTAGTGCGAAAATTTCAAATTGAATTTCGATTTTTGTTTTTGATTACTTTTTTTCATTTAACCACAATAATTGATTGATTGATAATCTACAGTGAAAATAACAACAAAAACAAAATCAATGATAAACAACAACAGCAATGGATTGGATACAAACCTTTTGTTATTTTTGTTGTTTTTGTGACCAAAATAGATAGATAGATAGACAATGTAATGACAATGATCTAATTAATGTTTTTTTTGTGTGTGTGTGTGGATGGGATTTTCTTAAGATGATGATGATGAGGATAAAGTAATTTGATGATGGCGATATTTTCATTCAGTTATCGATGATGATTATTATATATGAAAATAACAGAATTCAAAACAAAGAAAAAGAAAAAGAATTCTTAATGACAAAAAATTGATAATCCACAATATTGCTTAGGTTTGTTGTTGTTGGTTGTAATCAATATTCGAATGGATATTTTTGTTTTGTTTATTTTGCGTAAACATCCAAAAGAAAATTTTTTTGTTCCCAATAAAAAACAAAACACTGAAAGAAAGCAAGAGAGAAAGAGTGTGTTGTTGTGTTTAGAGAAGGATATAGTTCTTCTTCTTTTTTTCTCATTTACATTTCATTCATTTTTTTTCATTTTTTTCATTTTCAATTCAGAATCAATCAATCACAACACACAACAAACAAACAAACAAACAAACAACACAGAATAATACATTTTTTGATCATCGAAATTTTCAGAAACGCTGAACGCGAGAAAAAGAGAACAGAGCAAAGAGAGAAGAGAGCAAGCAAAAAAAAAAAAAAAAAAAGATTAGAGCGATATGAGAGAGGTTAATGAAGAGAGAGATAGAGTATACTTCTTTTTTTTTAATATTCGAATGCTAGCAGCAAGTTTACTAGCAGTCAGCAGTCAAAAGGTAGTAGTTAATGGAATTGATATAAAAATGAAAATATAATGACGATGACGACGTCAATTTATGAAATGAAATGGAAAAAAAAAAACTTTGATCTTTGTTGATCAAAGTAAAGAGGAGGAGGAGGATGAAAGAATCCATCAATCAAAAGAGAAAAAAACAATTCACACCCCCTCTTTTATCGTTCTTGACCACTACCTTTGATTTTTTTTTTGCTGGATTCTGAACAAAAAATCTGATAGGTGTGTTGTCTATCTGTCTGTCTGTCTGTCTGTCTGACATGTTTTTTGTCATTACACGCGGGTAAAACACGGGTATTTTTTTTCTTCCATAGTAGTGGTCTATTTTTATGTTGAATTTTTCGCGCGAACCAAAAAAATTTTTTTTTTTTTTTTGTGTGTTTACACCGGCCAACACACAAAAGAAATCCCACACAATAAGAATAGAAAGGGGGAAATGGCGGCATAGTAGTGGTTGAACATGATATTCTCGTTTTTCCAAAAAAAAAGAAATAAACATTTTCATACAATGTTGGTTGTTTATTGATTCAAACGAACCAAAAGCGTAATGCCAGATTTATATGCTGCAATGGGAAATTGAAATTATTCTTGGAATATGAATTGAATGATGTTCTGGATTTGATAATTTTTCCAGCAAAAAGAAAGATTGATTATGATTTTCGAAGGATCAGATTACATTCTGAAATCATTGTCATTAGGATCGAACCGCGGTAATTTAAGAATTTTCAACGTTTTTTTCATTTGACGTTTACGCGAAAGGATCGGAAAACAAAAAAGGAAAATTTTTGTTTCATTTTCAAAATTCAATCAATGTTAAAATTGAATTTCATTTTAAGCAAAATGATTTGAAAAAATCGATCGGCGATCATCCGAATCTTGATTTTGAAGCGTTTCCGAACCTCGTAATTTGAATACATGTTTTGTTTTTCCGAAATTACCCGAAAACATTCCAATCAGATTAAATTGTTTTTTCAGCAAAGAAAGTTTCTCGATTTTTCCAATCATATTTTATGTATGTGTGATGTGATCAGCCGAATGTGAGTACGTACAACAACAATTTAGCGATCAGAACAATTTCGAAAATATCCCAAAAAAACAAAAATTTCATCATCATCATCATCGATTGTTATCGATAGTTGTTATCGATAACAAAACAATCGATCCATTTCCAAAAAAAAGAAAAAAAACATTCAACTTCCGATCAACCTTAAAGAAATCGGGATCTGGTCAATCATTCGAACAAAATCGAACTACAATTATTAACCGGGACCGGGATTTGTCCGATACCGTTTTGGTCCAACAACCAAATAAGGGTCAATCATTTTTGAACGGCAGCAGCTGTCGGTTTTCGATCGCGAGCCCCCAAAAAAATCAAAAACGACAACGACAAAAGAGCGACGTTCGTGTGTGTGGTAACAAACACGAAACAACGTGTGTATTTCTCTGTATGTATGTATGTTTTATGTTGGTTGGCTTGATGTGTGTGGATGGTGTTTTTCTATGTTGTTTTATTTGATATGAGTCTGCACAAAGACATACATTTTTGCTTTTTGTTTTCACGGATACAATCTGCTCTTTATTTCTCTGTGTCTTTTTATATTTTGTCGTTGGCCGTTCTTAAATCATATATTTTTGGTAAAGTTTTTTCGATCCGATATCGATCCGATCTATGGTTTTCTGGCAAAATCGATCCTAATTTGGTTTCGAAGATCGAACATTGACAATGTCATCGGAATGTGAATATGAAATTGAACAGGCAGATGGATCGGATGATCATGATCATCCGGGAATGATTGCCGACCATGGTCAAAATGATGATAATGATAATGATTTTATGGTTGCACAAGAAATGATCATTGCTAATGATATTGAAGCTGAAGCTGAAGATGATGATGACGAAATGCAACTAAATCAAAATGATAATCAAAGTTCGATGCTTTATAACGATAATGATTCTCAACAACAAAATTCATCGAATAATGAAGAATCGAGTGGTGGTGATGATGATGGTTCGGATTCTGGTCCTGAATCCGGTTCATCAAATGATGATGATGATGATGATGAAGAAGAAGAAGATGGTGATGAAGAATCATCTTCAGGTGATAAAGACGAACAACAATCATCACAACAAAACGATGATGACGAAGATGATGATGAAGATGAAGAAGTTGATATAAGTCAAGAATCGAATGAAAACAATCAACAACAACAACAACAACAATCGAAATCAAGCTCAACATCGAACGTAATCGAACAACAGCAGCAAAAACGTTCGAATCAGCAAGATTCGAACGATGAACATTCGAATGACCAGCATTCGAATCAACAACAACAAGATTCGGTTGCTGACCAGCAACAAGACGATAATCATCGTTCTGAACAACAAGAATCTTCTGGACAAGAAGAATCATCAGAAAAACCATCAACAAAAATCCGTCAAGGTTATGAAGATGAAACAGAAATAATAAAAATTGTGATGAAATGGGTGTTTATGGTTGGAATGAATTTAAAAATTCAAAAATTAAAACCATTTTCACGTGAAGAATATGAACGTTTTCAACAACCATTTCGTTATGGTTGGAAACGTGAACTTGTATTACGTTGTCCTGGCGGTAATCATAATAATAATAATAATAATCGTGCAACGGATAAAAAAGCAGGTGATGTTTATTATCATACACCGAACGGTTCGACAAAACTTCGTAGTTATGTTGAAATGAATTTATATTTGAAACGTAATCCAAAAATCATTGAATTTGAATGTTACAAATTTTACATATGCAAAACAACCAATTTATCGTCCACCAAATGAAATTGTTAGACATGCAATGCAACGTGGTGCAAATTATGTTGAACGTCCATTTGCATTTAATCAACATATTCGTGTGAGGCAACCGCAATCGCAATCGCAACAAAGAAAATCTGTTTCGAATTCGAATCAATCGCAAATGACCACCACCGCTAACAACAATAATAGTTCAATATTATCAAATAATGAAGATGAATCAATGGATGATGGTAATTTTGGTCGTGGTAAACGTAAACGTGTTATACCATCCAGGTATGATGATGAAGAAATTGATCTGCCAATGAATAAACGAAATAAACATGGTAATCATCAACAAACATCAACTTCGAATCGTGAATCATATTCAAATAGTAATTCGAATGATGGCCATTCACCACAATCAAATAAATTATCAATGTCATTATCATCAACTGGTGGTGGTGATCGTGGTGGTGGATCATCAACGACATCAAAAATGTCAGCACAAGAACGACGTCGTTTACTTCAACAACAATTATATCATCAGGTTAATGAAGAATTTAAACGTGAAAAAGAACTTGAACAACAGAAACAACAACAGCAGCAGCAGCGGACAACAACGGCTACTATTTCGACTGATAAAGAATCTTCGGGTCGTCATGGTGGTTCATCGTTACTTAAAATGAAAATTATTAAAGGTTCGAATGGAAATCGTAAAGTTGATCAAAATAACGGTGGTGGTAGTAATGGTGGTGAACAATCTTTATTGACAAAAGATTCGATTGCTAGTCAACAACAACAGCAGAATGGTCATGCTACCAATGATGATGGTGAGGACAAAAAAGAACAAACATCGAAGCAACCAGCGGAATCAGAACCAATGGAAGGCGAGGTGATACAGCCGGAAAATTGTCGTCAACCATGTAGTACAAATTGTCCTGGACGAAGAAATGTTCTACCGAATTTAATGTGTTATCGTTGTTTTTGTTTATTTCATTTGGATTGTGTACCGGATGGAATGTTTTTGAAAAATAATCTGTTTGCATGTCCAAATTGTGTAACCGATGATGATCGTTTGATTGATAATGATGGTGATGAAAAATTGACGAAAAATGATGATCAAACTAATGAAATTGCTTCGACAACAACAATAACACCAACTTTGACATCGACAACTTCAACATCGTTATTGATGGCCAATTCGAATAAGATGAAAAAAATGAATCCAAATTCCCTGTTATTAAAACAACAATTAACAAATCCATCAACGAAATTATCAGCGTCATCAGTGCGTCCGACGAACAATCATCATTCATCATTGATTAATGGTAAGCGATTTTGTTGAATTTTAGACAGAATTTTTTTTTCTAACTTTTTTGCTAAATTCGTTCGAAAAAAAGATGCGTCTTCCGTAAATTCTGTAACAACAAATTCGAAAAAATTATCAACAAAATTCCAGCGAAAATCCATTAATAATAATGAATCATTGCTATCGATCAATGGTCATCACCATAATCATTCGAATTCAATGAAAAATATGAATGGACAATCATCATCGACGACAGCAACAAATTCAAATTCAAAAAATAAAAAATCTTTATCCAGACGAATCGGTATGTTGAAAGTATTTTTGCTTTGCTTTGAGATTCTGTTGATTAAAGAATTTTTTTTTCTCAAAGTTCCTCCTTATGTATCGACACCACCATCATTATCACCACATCCACATTCAACTATTTCGACTGAATCATCATCATTAAAATTTCAACCAGGTATTAATCATATTTATCGTTTAGCACAATCTGCAAATGGACATTCAGTTGTTATAAAAGATCGTACACAACCGTTATTATCGAATGGACATTATCATCATCATCATTCATCATCAACAAGTCATATGAATGGTCATCATGAATCATGGTCATTCAGGAATAAAATCTGATCGTCTAACAACAATGAATTATAATTATCTGAATAGTGCACAAAAACTTTTACATGAAAATCAAGCACTTTTGGATGAAACTGCACAACAAATGGCTAGAACACATTATTATTCTACATTGAATAATGGTGGTAGTAGTGATCTTTATCCGGGTAAAACAATGATAACCACCGCAACCAGCGAAAAAATTATCAATCCAAAATCAAAATGGTTAAAATATCAACAAAAACATTATAATTTTTTTAATCGTTTTGATTCGATGCTTCGTATTTTGGTCAATGTAAGTTTTTTTCTAATATTTTGGTTTTTGACTTTTGATTTCATTTTTGTTGTTTGTTTTTTTTTCTTTCTTTCAAAAGCTGGTTGAATATTTAGATTTTAAAGATATTCTGAATTTACGACTAGTTAATCGACATTGGTCACATTTATTATCCAAATCAATAATATGGAAAAATTTACATTTAAATGGTACGCCGATATTGGATTGGAAAAAATTCGCCGATACTATTCATGGATCAAAATTTTGGTTACGTTCGATTGATTTTACCGGGATTCGTATTGTGCTGAATCAACAACAACAATCCGGAAATCTAACAAGAAATGAAAAAATTAATCAATTTTGGAATGGATTTGAACAAATATTACCAGAAATTTCTGAAATTGAATCACTTCGATTTGGTTCGGTACCATTATTTATAATTGAAAATTTAATGAATTCATTCGAAAAACAATCATTTAGTCGAATTCATACGTTGATAGTATCGAATATATTCGATACCACTGATTCGAATCAACAATTTTGTACGTTGAAATTTTTATCCAAAATTTCTTCGATCAATCAATCATTGAAAACATTGAAATTAAATTCAAATAATGGATTAATATTATCGACGAATGATCAACAATCAACAGTTTTTTCAGCTTTAAAACAACTCACCCGACTGCAAACATTTGAATGTTTATCATTGAAAAATTTTTCAATCGATCAATTTGCTCAATTATTTTCTAATCTAAATCGAATTGATTTAAAACAATTATCCATTGGTAGTTGTTCAACATGGTTTCAACCAAATGAAAATGAAACAAAAGTTGATACATTATTTGAAAATTTATCAAAATTTTCAAATTTAATTACATTACGTTTACGTGATGTTAATATAAATTCAATTCATTCAAGTCATTTAGTTAATCTATTTGAATATTTAATTATTGTAGAGAATTTATCATTGGAAAATTTGGTTATTGAAAAATCTGGTAAGATTTCTTTTTGATTATTTTGATTGTTTTTCCATTTTTTAATTTTCTTCCCTTTTGATTTTTCTGGTAGCCAAACAAAATTGGACATCATTATTATCAATGTTAAAATCATTACCATTAAGATATTTTCATTTATCATCATATGAATCATTTTCAAATCGTACAATATTTGAATCATTAATACAATTATTATCATCACAAAAACGTAAATATTTACATATTCATTGGTCAATAACGGTAGATATTGATGATATGGGACATTGTTGGGTACCATTATCACTGAAATCATTCAATAAACATTTTGAATCAAATGATAATGATGAACAAGGTAAAATGTTTATTGAACAATATTTTGGCTCGAGTGTACAACCAAATGATGATTCCTATCAATTGATTCAATCATCGAATGAATCTTCACCAAATACGATGATAATATTGATCGAAATGGAAACATTAAAAAATTTAATTATAAATAAATTACCATCGTTTCTTCGTAAAGATCCTACTATTTTATCATCATTGGATATTGTTCCACAATAATCAATCAATCAATCAAACAATTTCATTTTTGAATTCAAAATTCTCATCGTTTTTTTTTCGACGCTTAAAAATTCCATTTTTTTCTTTTTGTTCGCATCTTTCTCTCTCTCCCTATCTCTAATAATGTTCAGATGAATCTTTCGTTCACATTCTACCGAAGAAAATAAATAAATTTGATAATTTTGACTAGTCTTTTTGAAATTATAAAAAAAATGTTTTAAAATTTTAAAAAATTTCAATTTTTTTGAAATAAAATTTGAATCCATTCATAAACTATGTATCCTAGGGGTAGTAGTAAAAAAATGAGATATTATTGGTTAACAAACAAGAAAGGTGTGACCATGAAAGTTGATTTCCTGAATCCATTAATGCTGTTATCATTTTTATCCAATTATACCCTTCCTGCCATCTTTTGGTTATGCTTCTACCCATAAAACTAACTACTACTACTACCACAAAAAAAAAATCATAATTAAAAGAACTCATTGTGTGTGTGTTTTGGATGCATTTTGGTTTTGGTTTTCTGTTTCTGTTATGATATTTTGGCTTCGTCATCATTTGTGTTGTTTTGTGTACAATTTTTCAATGGTAAATACGCCGTTCTGATCATCATAATCATAATATCATCATCACCAACGACCAAGACGAAGACGCGTATCTCTTTGTGAATAATCATCATCTGAAATCATCATCATCATTTTGGTTGGTGCTTGGCGATTAAGAACTTTGAATTTTTTTTAACTTGTTTGCTTCAAAAAACTATTAGTGTGTACCTTTCATTGAGTTTTGTTCGTTTGCTTGTTTGTTTTCGTTTGCTTGAATGATTTCATCGGTTCATTGTTGTTGTTATTATTATTGTTGATCTTTTTGTTTCGGTGGCTGTTGTTTTTTTCTACCGAATTTCGACCAAACATCGAATTTATTTTGCTTGTTTTCACTTTTACAGAGAGAAAAAAAGCCCAAATTTTTATAAATTCAATATCAACATTAATCTTCTATCATCATTATTGAATATATACTTTTTTTTAAAAAAGGTTTCTGTTGTTGTTGTTTTAATCGTATACAATAACGATATCAATAAAAAAATATAGAAAGATATATTGTGAGAGAGAGAGTAAGAGAGTGTTAAAAAAAGAACGATATAGCCAGAGAGAGAGAGAGAGAGAGAGAGAGAGCAACCATATTATCATTATCATCATCAAATTAAAAAACACACACACGCAATAATAATTTTATTGGCGTTTCACTTGTTTCATTAGTTTTCATTTTCTCTTTCTCTCGCTGTTTTTTCAAACACAGTTTTTTTGATAAACATTTTTGCTTTCCTTGAATAGAATTCAACAAAAACAAAACAAAAAAACTGAAAATTTCTATTTTTTTTCAATCGAATATTCTTCGAATCAAAAAATCGTTCGATTCTATTTTAACATTGTTTGGGTTAGTTCGAAGATTATATCTTCTTTTCTTCTTTGAGTAGAATTAGAATCTCTCTATGTTTCAAGGTATCTCCTCTAAAAGTAAGGTAAGTCGATTTTTGATTATTATTCCATTACCGTATGATTAATTCTATTTCAATATTTTTCGTTTTGTTGAAGGTTTTGCTGACGTGTAACGACGACGACAATCATATCGATCTCCTTATGATGATGATGAATTTATGAAAATTTTATTCTTTGAAAATGTCCTTGTTTTTGTTTTAATTTTCGACATTTTTTCCCTGATTATATTCATCATTCTGTTTGTGTTTTTTGATTGATTGACTAGTCCAAAACTACAAAAATCTCACATTTCTTTTCAACCATTTTATTTACATCGAATGTTTTTTTTCATTTTTTGGTGGATGTAAACGAAATGTAGGGCGTGTTTTGAGTGATTGAGTGAATGAATGATTTATTATCGTCTTAATTTTTTTTGTTTGTTTGTTTTTGTTTGAAAGATTTTTAATGGCCAAAAATCAACCCATAATAATATTGATTTTGGCCATTAAAAATCTTTAATGATTAAGTTTTTTCAATTTTGATTAATCTTTTTCTCATTGTTTTTTCTTTTTCTTTTCCATTTCAGATTTCGTTTCCCCGTTAGTTAGAAAATTCTGGTCTATAGATATAAACAAAATATTCTTTTTTTTTTGTAAATATAAATAAATATATTTAGCATCAAATATATAAAAATTCCAAAAAAAAACAACAAACAAACAAACAACTTTAACAAAATGAATCCTGATTAGTAAGTTTTCTTTTTTAAATAATTTTCTCTGTTACAATCTTTTTATAAATCTTTTTGTTTTTATTTTGTTTTTTTTCTATAAATAGTGATTATTTATTTAAATTATTATTGATTGGTGATTCGGGTGTTGGTAAATCATGCCTTTTGTTACGTTTTGCTGATGATACATATACAGAATCGTATATATCAACTATTGGTGTTGATTTTAAAATTCGTACAATTGAATTAGATGGTAAAACAATTAAATTACAGGTAAGCAAATAGTGTTTGTTTGTTTATTTGTTTTCTTGAATTTTTAATTTGGAAATTTATTTATTTATTAATTTTAAGATTTGGGATACAGCTGGTCAAGAACGTTTTCGTACAATAACATCATCATATTATCGTGGTGCACATGGTATAATTGTTGTTTATGATGTAACAGATATGGAAACATTTCAAAATGTTAAACAATGGCTTCAAGAAATTGAACGTTATGCATGCGATAATGTTAATAAATTATTGGTCGGTAATAAAGCTGATGTGGTTGCTAAAAAAGTAGTCGATTATACAACAGCCAAAGAATTTGCTGATAATCTAGGTATGTTTGCATTTGAAATTCTTTTCTATATTGATATTTGATGATTTATTCTCGAAATATGACAACAGGCATTCCATTTATCGAAACTTCAGCCAAACAGGCTACAAATGTTGAACAAGCATTCTTGATGATGGCATCGGAAATTAAATCACGTATAGGTCCATCAACTGCTTCCAACAGAGATACCGGTGGACAAACTATTAATCCAGGACAGACAACTTCGATTAATCAAAAATCAAGTGGATGTTGTTAGAAAACAAAAAAAAAATTCATTACATCATTCATTTTCGATTCAAAACAAAAAAAAAACAATCTTTTATTGCCTGCTGCTGCTGTTACATAATCGTTGTTCATTTGAACATACCCATTCAACAACAACAACAAAAAAAAAATAGTTGTCTTTATAATAATAATACATCAAGCATCTCTCTCTCTCTCTACCTAATATCTTGTTTCGGTGAATTCAAACCAAAACTAAATGTTTTTTTTAATTCAAAAGTTTGGCGGCAATATTTCAAATATTTCAACAACAACATCAACAAAAATTGATTGTCAAATTGATTTCTCTCCCTCCCTTCATATATTATCTTTACACAATCTTCACACTCACACACACACACACGCATACATTGTCACAAAATACCTACACCCATAATATACTTTATAATAATAATGATATTTAACAACAACAACAACAACAACAAAATCTTATTTAAAAAATAAATTTTAAAATTGTTAAACTTTTTAATATGATTTTATTGCGTATATTTGCTTTGTTTAAAAAACTTGTTGCATCAAGAATATTTGATCAAGTATTTATAGCGCCATCTTGTATCATCTTTGTTATCATTAATTGACAACTGTAAACAAAAGATGGCAGCAATGGTTTCATATATTTTTTTTTAATTTAAAATTTTTATTTGAAAAAATTGAAAAAAAAACAAACAAAAAATCTACAATCTTGATGCAGAGAATATTAATTTAAAAAAAAAAACAAAATGAAGTAATCAATAATCCAAATGTCAAATATAATATATAATTATTAGTGGTGATGGTGGTGGTGATGTTTAGTTTGATTTCAAATCATTTCAAGATATGTTTTTTTATGTGATGTTTGTTGTTGTTGTTGAACATGTTGATAAATGATGTTTATTATGATGACCAAATATCTAGCTGTCAAACCAGATAATGATAAGTTTACAAATGATAAGTTTATAAGTTTTTACAAAAAACTAAATTCATTTGTAAAATTACCAATGTTTATTTTGTCGATCAATCAATCATTATTTATAAATGTCGACAAATAATAATAATAATAGTAATTATTATTTATAACGGGGATTTATCAACGGATTATGTTACAATTGATGATGGTGATGATGGTGTTAATGATGATGATGGTGATGATGATGATTTTGTTATCGATTCATTTGCATAATGTACATGATGTTGTTTCGGTACAATATTATTATCATCGTTATCATTTTTTTGTTTATTCGAATCATTGATTTCGAAATCAGTATGACGATTCAATTCGATTGTTGTTTTTGCTGTTGTTGCAGATCCATTAGTACCATTAATATTAATATTTTTACTAAATGAATTGGATTTTTTTTCAATCAATGTATTTTCTGCTGATGATGATGATGATGATGGTGTAGATGTTGATGTGGATGATTTGAATGATTTTCGTTGCTGTTGCTGTTGTTGTTGATTATCATTATTATCATGATTTTGATGCTGTTGTTGATGATGATGATGATGATGACGATGATGATGATGAAAATTATTATTATTATTATTATTATGACGATTATTAATTGTTGAACGTGTTGCTGTTGTTGTTGTTGTTGTTGTATTTACTGAATGATCCATTTGTGAACGTCCATAAATATTTGAATGACAAAATTTGCCTATAGAAATGAAAAAATCAAAAAAAATGGAAAAAATGAAATTAAAAGATTGAATCAAAAATATCCAAACAAACATTTGACGATTCATCACATTTGATATTTTCAAAATTTAAATAAAAATTATCATTTTTTCCCCATCATTCTCATTATCATCATCATCAGGAAGAAATGTTTTCTGTTTTGTTTGACTATAGGGCCTATTCATATAATTCGAATAACGGAATTTGAAACAAAACAAAACAAAACAATCATAATGATAATGATAATGATGATGATGGTAATAATAATTCTGTTATAAACAATAACGATATAAAAAAAAATTGATATTAACAGAATTCCAAACAAACAAACAAAACAAAACACAGAATCATGAATGAATGAATGAATAAAGTGTAAATGAAAATATCGCATTTGTGAAACAGAATAAAAAAAAAATTCTTTATTTATTCATGGCTTTCGGCCGAAATCATCATCATCATAAGAATATTCTTTGTTTTTTTCCCATTCATTCATTCATTCATTTTTATTTACTTTTTTGATTATAAATTGATTATGGCAACAAAAAAGAAAAAAAACATTCAAAATGAAAATGAAATGATATGATTGTCGTCATCATTGAATCATCTAGATTTGGGAAATTGATACAAAATAATAATAATTGGTTTTTTTATTATTATTGACGATTAGAATCAATTGATGGAAACAAAAAAAGAGAATAATGTCAATTTGTAATCGAACAAAACAAATGAAATGAATGTTTTTGACTATAATGTTTTTGACTATAATGTTTTTGTAATGTTTTATATTTTATATTCAAAATTGAAAACGAAAACGAAAAAACAATAATAATAAATGACAAAAACACTGCTGTTATTGTTGTTTTTAGTGTTTTTTATGAATTAGAATTGATATTAGAAAGTGATTGAGAGTTATAAAAAGTTATATAAATTAAGCTAAATGTTATTATTCAAATTATGTAATGTAATGTTATTACTGATATTGGCTATATTTGTAATGTTTTTTTCCGCGTTACAATTTTATTATTACTCCTGCTAAAATAATGATTGAATAGGAAATCAAATCAAAATACAAATTGAAAAAAATTATCAGGATCATCATTCGAGAATCGGAATAATAATTTTTTTTTTTGTAATTTCCTTTTGGAAATAAAAAACGATACAGAAGTTATGATAATGATGATGATTGTAATTAATTAAGCAAACACAAACAATAATTTTCATTCAGGAAAAATCAGGAATTTCATATGAAAAAACAGAACGGAAGAAAAGAAAAAAAACGCGGTACTTACGTGCTAAACAAGGACAAAACATATTGACAAATGTACGACGATATTTTTGTGATAATAGGCAATATAATACAAAATTACCGGCCGAATTGATTGACATCAATAGATTGAATATATTACTTAATGCAACCAATATACAACCTTGATTTGATTGATCATCATATGGATTGAATGCAGTATAAACCAATATACAAGCGGTTGGTGTTTGACAAATAATAAACAGAATAACAACAGCTATTAACATTATTGTTATACGAATTTCTTGCCGAGAGGATGATGCTGCAATTGCTGTTGCTGTAGCACTTGGTATTGAAGGCACATATATATTCGGTGTTGAATTGTTTGAATTTGAATTTGAATTCATGTTGGTTGATGTTTTTAATGCACTTTTTTTCGTTTTAGATTGTTTTTCTGTTCAAAGGAAACACACAAAGGGTTAAACAAATAACAACAAAAAAAACAGGTATAGGATATGAAAACATTATTACCTTTACCCATAACCATACGTGAACGTTCACGATTTGAAATATGTACCGAACGTATTAAAAATGAATTAAATATTACCAATAATATTAATGGTAATAATACAAATAAAAATACAGTCATATGATAATAAATATTACGATAAGTTTGATTATTTCCAAGATCAGAAAATTCTGCTTCCAATGATTTGGATTCTGTTTGATTATCATAACGTTCAACAATAATCCATTCAAATGGTGTTGGTAATGTAACCGATAAACAAATAATAAAAACACATAATATAACACGTTTTGCACGTGATTCCGTACAGATTACTTTTCCTTTGATTGGATGACAAACAGCAATATATCTATATATGAATCAAAAAAGATCAAAAAAAAAAAATCAAAAAGTCAAAAGTCAAACATCATTAATTGTATTACCTTTCAATTGTAAATGTTACTGTAAGCCAAACCGATGTATTCGAAGATGCATCAGCAATCATTGTAAAATATGGAAATAAATTCCAATATAAATAATAATCAATTGAATGTGCATTTGGATAATGTTTCAATGATAATATAAATGTAAATATTAAATAAATCATATCGAATATAGCTAATGCTGCTAGATACCAATTTGTACTTGAACGCATACGACGACGAGTCATTATAATCATTGTTATACTATTACCAATAATACCAATAATCATTATTATTGGTACTAATACACGTTGTACCCAGAATCTTGTTCCATCACTAATGAAAAACATGGAAAACATGGAAAACAAAAAAAAATCAGATTCTGTAATGAATTTTCTGAAGAATCAAAAATCAAAAATCAAACAGAATACTTACCGAAAATAAATATATTCAATATCAGGACCAATCGTTATTAAACTATCATTTTGTTGTTGATCTAAATGATTATTTAAAGTGTCAAAAATATTATCACCACCACCAACACCAAGAACATTGTCATCAACAATATCATCAACAATAGCCATAGCTATTATTGATTGATTTTTTTGTTGATTAGTTTTCAATAATTGTTTCGTTGCTTCTTCTGTTACTAAGATTGTATCGTTGTTGTTGTTATCGTCGTTTGTTGTTGTTGTTTTAGTCGATTCAGTAGACTGAATTTGCTGTTGTTGTTGTTGTTGTTGTTGCAGATCATTGCGTTCATCATCATTGATTTCTCTGTAATTTCTTTTGTTGTTGTTGTTATTGTTGTTATTGTCAGCTATGAGAAAATGGAAAGAATCAAATATGATTGATGAACTAATCGATTCGAATGGAACAAGAAAAAATAAAAACTTACAATGTAAAAAATGTAATGTAATGTCTTTGTTTTGATGATGGCGGCTATTTTCACTTAAATTGTCATTATTGTTAAAATTGTTGTCATCAAAATTGTTATTATTGTCGATTTGCTTATTATCATTATTATTTTGATAATGATGATTATTATTGATCAAATTATCGATCAAATTATTTACAAATAATAAATCATTATCATTATAATTCAGTTTATAATCACCCTGATTGTTGTTGTTGTTGTTGTTATGGTTGTTGTTGTTGTTATGGTTGTTGTTGTTGTTGTTGTTATGGTTGTTGTTGTTGTTAAAATTTTCAATTATTTTCGTATAATTATCATTCAATAATATTGGTATTAGGATTAATTTTCCCAAATGATAATGTTGTTGTTGTTGTTGTTTTCGTAATAATAATTTTTCTGATGATTCTTTTTCTGATTCTTCAGGTTTTTTGGCATCAATCGCCCGAATAATCATGATGATAATAGTGAAAATTGCAAGGATTTTTCGAATTGATTTCTGTATTGAAAAATGATTTTTCCCGATTGTTGTTTTGGTTGTTGAATAATGGCTATCGAATAACCAGCAACAACAACAGCAAAGATTCGACATCAGCAACGACGATAATGATATCATTTTGTGTATTTTTTTAAAAGAAAATTTCTTGCCAAATCAACAACATTTATGGTTTCGTTTTCTCTTTCTCCAAATTATGAAAAATGGCTAAAAACAATTCTGGCGTAACAAAAACAAAAACAGCAGAAAAATTGGTCGATTTTCAATATGGTCGATGATGATGAATTTGACAACAACAACAAACGAAAAAAAAAGTCATTACTCTTCTGTTTTGATCTCAGAATAATGTTTGTTTTCTAGTTGTTGTTGTTGTTGTTTATTTCATAATTGAATTTGGCCTTTTTTCTACCATCATCATCGTCGTTGGATGATTTTCTTCTTCGCTTCTTTGGTGATTCTCAACGATGATAAATCGACACGAAATCAAGATAGTTTGTCAGACACCCACGCTATTTGAACCAAAAAAGAAAAAGAAAACATTAATATCGATTGATTTGTCATCACCATCATCATTATTATGATGATTACATTGTAAATATCATAAATCAACAACAGAAAGAAAAAAAAAAATATTATTATTATCATGACATTAATAGATTAATATTCGGATTACGCACCGGGGAAAAAAAACAACACTAACCAGAATCAAGAAAAATAGAAAAGAAAACTGAGAAAAGAATCTTTGAAAATGAAATAAATAATAAAGAATTTCAGAAGCAAAAGAATTTCGAATGTTTTTTTTTTTTTTTTTTGGTTCGTCCTTTATGAATGAAACAACGGAACAGAAACAGAACAAATCGAGGTTGAGTAGATTGAGATATGATTGCCTAAAAGCAATATTGATGATAATGATTTTAGTTGCAAATTTTTTGTCATTTTCTTTTCGTTTGTTTTGATTTTTGTTTGTGGGAAAAAAAATTCATTCATTTTTCTGAATGTTTGTTTGTTTGAAAAGAAGAAAAAAAATTTTCATCATTTACAGAATCCAAAAAAAAACAAAAATGACAGCCGAATGGAAAATATTTTCCGGACGAATGATATCGAGTTAGACTCAAGAGAAAGAATAATGAAATAGAATTCAAGTCATAATGAATAAAAAATAGCGAAGAAATATTCAATAAATAACTAAATATATAGATTTTCTTATTTTCTTTTTTTTTCTATTTCTTCATTCGACCATTTCATTTCATTCATTCATTCATTCATTCATGATAATAATGATTATGATATATGTAAGATTCATATTTATATTCATCAGGGAAAGAGAGAGAGAGAGAGAGAGAGATTGTTATTCCATCATTCGTTCGATTTTATTTTTTCTGGCTGCATGATTCAAATAAAATGTGAATGTTTTTTTTTTCTCATTCCAAATATTCTCTCTCTCTCTCTCTCTCTCTCTTTGCTTTTACTTTTTTTTGCTGAAAATGATCTGAAATCCAAAACAACAACAACAAAAATATTTATTCTGATATGATGATTGTGTGAGCAAAAAAAAAATTGACAAACACTAAACATTAGCTAAAGAAGAATGAAAAAATATTCTTACTTTCATTGATTTTCCTTTCAGTTTTGTTTTCTCATTGAATTATATATTGAAAACTTTTTTTTTTTTTTTTTTTTTGATGATGATGATGATGATGATGGTCATAAAATGAAAACAAATTCTTATTATCGATCAGATTGATTGATTGATTGATTGATTGATTTTTTCTTCTTCTTGTTTTGTCAACAGAAACATACTGATTTTTTTGCCATAAAATTTGTCAAAAAAAAAAAAAATGTTGTTGTTGTTGTCGTTGTTGTTGTTGTTGTTTGATAATGATATGCAAATTAGATTAAATAATGATGATTTAGTGAAACAAAACAAAAACATTATTATTCATAACAGAATAATGTTTTATAATCGATTGATACATGTACAGAACTTATGATTATGATTTTTTAGGTAAAACTTATTTTTTGCTTACTTACTTATTTACTTATTTATTTTATTCCGATTGAATGAATCAGAAACAGAAATGGCGAAACAAAAAAAAAAAAAAATAGAACCAGAATCGCTCAAAGGAATTTTTCGATTCTGATTTTTTTTCGATTCTGATTCTGATCTTTTTCGATTCTGTTGTCGATGTTACAAGACGACAAAGAAATAACTTAAACTAAACTAAACTTAAATCGTTTTTCTGGATTATTGATTTGCCAACCGATATCATTCAGCCCTGAAGCAACGATTATCATAGATTTTTGACATCAGCAGCAGCAGCAGAAGCAATAAATTTGTTTCTTCGCTGATAACAAACTCTCACAGAAGAAAAATAAAACTTTCAATTTGCGTTTTCTGGTGTCACGAAAAAAAAAGGAAAAGAGCAACTTTGAAAAATTCCAATGAAAGAAAAACTATCAAATTTGGTGTGTGTGTGGGACGGGTAAGTAGATAGGTAGATTAAACGAGATTCAAAGGGATTTTTTTGGTTGAAAGAATTTTTCATTTCAACAGAATCACACACACGAATGAATGTGAAACAAAAGAATTTAGCGAGATGACGATGAAAATTACAACCAAGAAAAAAAAAATAAATACAAATTAAATTAACCCGCTCGTACTTAAAGTAGATTAACACTCAATTTGAACAAATTAGATAATTTAATTTAAATTTTTGTTTGTTTGTAATTTTACTTTTGTAAATTTTTGTAAATTCATTTTTGTAAAATTATAGAGCCTATGTGTGCGCATTTTAATCTATAGAAAAATACAAAAATAAAAAAGATGAAATTCCGTGTAAACAAAACGAATGAAAGGAAAGTCAAATATTGAATTTTCTGGTGCAAAATTTAAATGAAAAATTAAGAAAAAAAAGGAATTTTCTTTAAAGAAAATTTCCAGAAATTTTTTTTTTTTTGAATAAATTTTCTCTCGTCCACATCGTTATCAATTTTCTTCATCAGTTTGGATTTTTTGACAAATTATAGCTACGGTTTTTTTGCTGAAAATGATTTCAAATTTCACCAAGAAAAACAATTGAACGGAGGAAGAGAGAGAGAGAGAGAGAGTTATGTCAAGTGCAGATTATTTGTTTGTTTTGCAATCTAATAAAAAAGAACTACATTAGATAAATAGATTCCTAAATGAGATATTATTGTTATTGTTGTTGTTGCTCGATAATAATAATGATCATAAAGTATGCGTGCGTGTTAAAAAAAAGTCATTCATTTTTTTCCCCCTTCCCAATTTGTTATTCAAGTGTTAAGAATAAAAAAAAACGATATTGTCATAAACACTTTCTCTCTCTCTCTCTCTCTCTCTCTCTCTCTCTCTCTCTCTCTCTCTCTCTCTCTCTCTCTCTCTCTCTCTCTCTCTCTCTCTCTCTCTCTCTCTCTCTCTCTCTCTCTCTCTCTCTCTCTCTCTCTCTCTCTCTCTCTCTCTCTCTCTCTCTCTCTCTCTCTCTCTCTCTCTCTCTCTCTCTCTCTCTCTCTCTCTCTCTCTCTCTCTCTCTCTCTCTCTCTCTCTCTCTCTCTCTCTCTCTCTCTCTCTCTCTCTCTCTCGCTTGCTATATCGATTTTCCAAAGAATATTCTTTTCCATCCAACCAGCGAAAATTTTCTTAAATTTTCCAATCCAGAAAAAAAAAAATTTTGATGCTATTAATCTTTTATAATGATGATGATGATGATAATCAGAAGTTATGTAAAAAAGTAGAAAATAATTCTCCAGAGATATCTATCTATCTATCTATCATCATCATCTTTGGCAAACAATCAATGAATGAATGAATAATGGATTGAATTTTCTTTTTTTCATTCCCATAAAACACTTTCTCATCATTGAAAAGGATCTCGTAAAGAAAATGATGAAGAAAAAATCAAGAATCAAGAATCACGAATCACGAATCAAGAATCAAGAATCAAGAATCAAAAAAATCAAAAAATTCTTGCAAGTTATGCAAGTTTAAAAACACACACACACACACACACATATGTTTGAAGAAAGAAAAAAGATTATTGAAGAATTTTTTCATTTTCACTGCTTTCTCCGATTTCCAATTCTTCTTTCCTTACTCCCTCCCAAGAATTGCAAATTGATTCTTGATTTTTTTTTCTTCATCTTTCAAATAATAATGATGATGATCATATGATTTGTCGTTGTTGTTGTTGTTGTTTTTGTCGCACACACACACACACACAGAAGTGAATCGTGCGACAAACACGATTCTGTAAAAACAAACAAATAGAAATTCTGTTTATTTTCGAAGAAGAAAAAAAAGAGATTAATTTCAAATCTTATTTGATAAATTGGGTATTGGCTCAAAAGCAAAACATTCAACAACAACAACAAAAAAGAAATAAACCTTTTTTCGTACATCTGGAGCAATCAAGAATCAAGAATCGAGAATTTCAATATTAAATTGCAGGCAAAATTTTGTAGTTTTTGTCTTTTTTTTCTTCTAAAGCATCTGTTTGGTTTTTTGTTTTTTTGAATTTATTCATTCATTTATTTCACAGAATTTAGTGAACAGAATTTCGAATGTTAAAAAAAATAACAACAACATGAACAACAGCAAGGTAAACGAATTTACATGTTTTTCACGTCGCAGATGCTTGGATTGTTTGGTGTGACAAATTCTTTGCATTGAATTTTGCAACAGCAACAACAACAACACTTGTCAAAAACATTTTCCGATGTCACTTTTCTCTCTCTCTCTCTCTCTCTCTCTCTCTCTCTCTCTCTCTCTCTCTCTCTCTGTCGGTGTGATTTGTCACAGACATTTTCCATTTTCCTTTTTTTTTCAATTTACAATCAATATTTTTTTCTTCTCCCCAATGTAACATTGCAAACAAGCAGAATAAAAAATTCAAAAAAGAATCCTCGGGCAATAATTCAATGAGAGGGAGGGAGGTAGGAAAAAAATGAATTTTTCATGTATGGGAAAAATATTCCGGTTAAAAAAGAAATTTTTTGACGTTTATCATCATCATCATCATCATTTTTTTTTGCAATTCTGATCGATAAAATTTTCACCATTATTATTCAGCAGTTGTGGAGAACAAAAAATTTCTCATAGAAATATAATGATAAAGTTTTTTCAAAAGCAAAAATTCTTATATTTCTTTTCGATGTCAGCAGTGGTTTTAATGAGAAAGTAATTGTCAGTCCTCAAGTCAAATGTCTTAAATTGCTGTTTTTTAGAAGGAAAAAAAAAGAGTTGAACATCATCATTATCATCATCATCATCATTAAAATTGAATTTTGAAAAAAATTATCATTTTTTTAGAAACTTTCTCTGGGAAACTTCTCTGGAAACTTTTTCAACCAAATATAAGAATATTCTATTTTTTTACCGGAAAGTTTCTTCATTTTTTTCTCCATTTTTCTTTTATTTATTTATGTTTGCGTATATAATGAATTACATTATGGGAAAACGACGACGGCAGAAGAAACAAAACAAAATAAATTTGGAATTGGAAAAAAAGTGGAATGAAGGGGAAAAAGAATGATGAATATTCTGCTGTCCTATAGAGTGGTATTTGTTTGATAGAATTTCCTTCTTTTGTTTGGCATTTTTGTGTTCAGAAGAATCCATTTTTGTTTTTTCGTTTTGTTTTTAAACAAATGACACAACTTAACCACACACACACAACCAAAACAATTCTGTTTACTTTATTTTGGTTGGTCAGAATTCATTTTTTTTTTTTTTTGCTGGTTGAGCATCAACCGGATTTGAGGAAAAACAAAATCCAAGATATTTAATCAGGAGAAAAGCTGATGATGAAAACAATGTTGATGAAGAGAGAGAGAGAGAGAGAGAGAGAGAGAGAGAGAGAGAGAGAGAGAGAGAAATTCCGGAAAAATGATATTCTGGAAAAAAGCGCTTTTGTTTGTTGTTTGATTTTCTGGCCACTAAAGTGATTGTTTGTTTTGTTTTTTTGCTACAACATTTTTGATGCTTCTTCTCATCATCCAGATCATTATGGAATGTTAATAATAAAAAAAACACTGTTTTTTAACACCGAAAAAAAAGGCAAAGAGTAAAGATTGATTAAAATAAAAAAAGATTGCCAAACAAAAAAATAAAAAAAAAGCGAGAAGAAACATTTTCCGTGATTTATTTATAAATTTTCAATTAATTTCCAAAAAAAAAGAAGATTCTGAAATGAATGAAAAATGCTGTATTCGGTTTTGTCTTCTCTAGGTATGCAATTTAATCCCTTATTTCTCTCTCTCTCTCTCTCTCTCTCTCTCTCTCTCTCTCTCTCTCTCTCTCTCTCTCTCTCTCTCTCTTTCCTGAAAACTAATGATGATCATGTAACCGGATTGATGATGATAAACAACAACAACAACAACAACGACAAACAAACAAACAACATATTTTTCGATTCACATGATTCATATTTATACACACACACACACATGATGTTGACGGTAAAATGTTTCCCTTGATGATGATGATGATATCAAAAAAAAAAACATAGAAATGTATTTCATAAATTATATAACCTTAATGATCAAATCAATTGATCATTTTCATTAATCCTGATCATCATCATATGATGATGATCAGGATTCTTTTTGTCTGAATGTTTTCTCATTCCCCCCCCTCATTCCATTTAGGTTATGGGATAACCTACAGACTATATACAGAAGAAGCAAACAAACTTCTTTTTTTTTTTCTTCATTGAACGAACCATTTCGTAAATAAGAATTTTACAAAAAAATCAAAAAAAAAAACAAAAATATTCTTTTGAAAAATCAAATCAGCCAGATTCTTTTCTCTCTCTCTCTCTCTCTCTCTCTCTCTCTCTCTCTCTCTCTCTCTCTCTCTCTCTCTCTCTCTCTCTCTCTCTCTCTCTCTCTCTCTCTCTCTCTCTCTCTCTCTGTGTGTGTGTGTGTGTGTGTGTAGGTTGAAATTGATTTTTTTTTGTTAGGAAAACCAAATCTAATCTTTTTTTTTCAAAAACATTCTACACACAAACAAACAAACAGAAAAACGAAAAAACAGGAAAAATTCATAAATAAATTTATCAATAGAAATCTTTTCTTCGTATCTTTTTCTTTTTTTGAAAAGCAAAATCAAAAAGATTATTTTGTTTTGAAACTTTTCTCTCTCTCTCTCTCTCTCTCTCTCGGTTATCAATTTGCGAATGAAATTTCAAAAAAAAATATTTGAAATGAATTCCATGCACCGCCATCCCCACCACCACCACCACCATGATAATGAAACTCATTATTTGCACAGACTGAATGAATAAGAATTTCTTTTCTTTTCTGTTTTTCTGTTTTTTGATTTGATGACATTCATGAAAAAACCAAAATCAAAAACAAAATCAAGAAGAAAAACCAAAATCAAAACCAAAAACAACAAGGATGCAAACTAAAAATAGACAAAAAAAGCCATACTATTAACAAACAAACAAACAAAAAAATGACAATGTTATCTATGGTGGAGATGATGATGGTGGTGGTATTAAATATCATCAGTTCTTAACGTCAAAAAGTGGGAGAGGGAGAGAGAAAATGAAAAATGTTATTAAAATCATCCATAATAAATTGTTTTTTTTTGCTTTTCACTTTTTGCTTTTTGGTCTTTTCGTGAATATAATGACATTCCATTTTCATCGGCGACATTTTTTTGCTGTTTTGTTGTTGTTGTTTTACCGGGAAAAAATTGAAGAAGAATCCAGAATCGAGAAAGAATTTCGGTTCCCCATTATTAAGATGTTAACGAGAATTGAATTAATATTTCTTTTTCATTTTCATTTTTTTTTTTGTTGAAAATTTCATTTTTTTCTCGAAATTCTTGTATAGTAAGGACAATATTCATGTGTATTCTTATCTAAATGAATAAAGTTGATAAGATTGTTTTTGGTTCGCTATTTTCACCCAACTAACCGAAAAACAACACAAAACAAAAACCACCATAACATCATTATTTGCAAGAGAGCGAGAGAGAGACTGAAATGATATCGAAAAATTCTTCTTCAGAATAATGAGACTAAACGCAAAGTGAGTGAGTGAGAGAGAGAGAGAGAGAGAGAGAGAGAGAGAGAGAGAGAGAGAGAGAGAGAGAGAGAGAGAGAGAGAGAGAGAGAAATTCTTCATGATAATGATCTGGAAACTGGCAAAAGGTCACGAATGAATTTTTTTTGTTTTTGTTTTTTTTTTTGTTTCACTTTCGAAATCATACTGATGATAATGATGAAGTCAATCACATAATGATGATTCTGTGGAATATTTTCCGAAAGAAAAAAAAATTTCAGAAACTTTTTTTCAATGAGAAAAAAAAAAATCAAAGTTTTGAAAAAAATGCAAAAAAAAATGAAAAGAAATCTTTCCGTTTTTTGCCCTTTCCTTTCGGGAAAAAAAAATTTCCAAAATTGGAAAATGAAAATGTTCCCGTAAAAGGAATAACCGAGAAAAAAAACGAATAACCGAAAATAAAAACTTCGGATAATTCGGTTAAAACTGTAAGTTGTTTTTTCATTATTACGAAATTGTTATTTGTTTGTTTGCTTGTTTAAAAAAAAATTAAATTAAAAAATAAAAAAAACTGAAAGAAAATTTCTTCTTAAAACAAAACAAAACAGAAAAAAAGTTAATTGAAAAGTAAAGAATCAAGAATCAAAAAAGAAAGAAAGAAAAAATTGTTTAAAAAAACAATTGAATTATTGATTATATGAAAGACTCCTCCCCCCAAAAAAAAAAATTGACAAATTCTTTATCTTCCAACAAAAGTTGCACAGGGCCAAAAACTAATTTAATTTCGAATTTCAAATTTCAAATATCATTGCTAATGATATTTTGTTTGCTTGTTTGCTTGCTTGTTTTGAAATTTTTTTTTACTGACAAATTTTTTTATGGATTTGTTTTTTTTTCATAAAATTCTAACAGAATATTTCATTTTCTTCATTAATCATTCGACATTCATCATCATTTTTAAGAGTTGTTGCTTGTTGCTGGTTGTTGTTGTTGTTTGCTTGTTGTTGTTGTTGTTGGTTATTTCATCCGAACAACAAAATTTGAATCGCTATTTCGAAAAACGAAAAAACATTAAAATTGACATTAAATGCGCGGGGAAAACAAAAATCCATAAAAAACCGAAAGAAATTTGCTTGTTGTTGTTGTTGTTGCTTGTTTGTTGTTGTTGACAATATTTATATCAATTTGATGTTATCGATTTGATTATATTAGAAACATAACATAACATCATCAATCAATAAACATTACACAACAACAAAAAGTACAAGAAAATGACAAATTTATTACCCGAAAGAAAGAAAAAATGAAAATTTTATTGCAATTTCAATGAGAAAAAAAATTGAAACGAAAAAAAGGGTCATTTGACAACAACAACAACAAGCCAAGAATCAGGAATCAAGAAATCAAGAATCAAGAAATCAAATGTCAATATAATTTCAATTTTCGGTTATTCCGGTCGGTTGTTTCAAAACAAACAAAACAAACATCCATCATTACAAACAAACAAACAGAAACAGAAGCAGAAACATCGGTTTAATAAATAATGATGATGATGATGATGATGATGATGAAACCAATACTAGTTTTTTTTAGTTTTCAAGTTTTCAATTTGAAAAAGTTTAATTCCTTTTGTTGTTGTTGTTGTTGTTGGAAAAACGAAAAAAAAATGGAATGTTGCAACGAAAACTAATGAAAAACATTGAAAGCAAGAATCCGAGAATCCGAGAAAGAATTTTTTGTTTTCGTTTTTGTTTTTGTCGCTTTTAAGTGGTGTGGAAAAAAAATTTCAAAATGAAACAAAACAACAACAGTGCTGATTTCTAATTGGAATTTCTATTTTTGATTTTTTTTCTTTCGAAAAAAAAATGTTTCTGGAAATGTTTCTTTATTTTTTTCCTGGAAATGTTTCTCCTGTGAAATGTGAAATGTTTCATGCAATTTTTTTTTTGGCCCTGTTTTTTTCCTCAGATTTTTTTTTATCTTTTCCAAAAAAACTAAAATTAGAAACAAAAAATAGACAAATATTTTGTTATTCAAGAATTTTGAATTGATTTTTTTTTGGGGGAAATTTTCGTCTATAATAATTTTCCCGGAAAATTTCTTGAAATTTTCAACAAAAAAAAAATACTGACCGAAAGAAAGCGGAAAAGCAAAAACATAAAATTCTCCTGATGATGATGATGATTGACTTGAGTGCATCATTTTTATTTTTCTTGATTTCTTTTTCTGGTTGCAAAAGTCCATCATCATTTTTTTTAATGGAATTTTTCCATTTTTTTCAGCAAAAACAAAAATGGAAACAGCAAGAAGAATAAAACGATGGCCAATCGTATTTTTATTTTTTCCTTGGGAAATGACTTATGAATTTCAATTTCCAAATTCAAAAAAAAAAGAACAACAATCAAGAAAACAAACCGAAAAAAAAACAATAAAAAAAATGGAAAAATAAACAAGAAAAATTTCGGAAAAAAAAATGAAATTCATTTTTTTCGAAATTTCTGGAAACATTTTTTTGTTTCGTTTGGTTTATTATAAATTCTTTATGAGTTTCCGTTGTTTCTCTCTCTCTCTCTCTCTCTCTCTCTCTCTCTCTCTCTCTCTCTCTCTCTCTCTCTCTCTCTCTCTCTCTCTCTCTCTCTCTCTCTCTCTCTCTCTCTCTCTCTCTCTCTCTCTCTCTCTCTCTCTCTCTCTCTCTCTCTCTCTCTCTCTCTCTCTCTCTCTCTCTCTCTAAATGAACTTATATCGTGTTTTGTGGTTGGTGGTTGAATGGAATAAGTTTTTCATTTTTTTTTATTTTCATTTCAACTATTTCTACATTGATGGTATTTAAATGTCATCATCAACAACGATGACATTATTTTATCAGCGAGAGAAAAAACAAAAATAAATTTTTCTCCATTCAACAAATAATGATAATGAAAATGTAAACACAGTGAATGAAAGAAAATGTTTTAAACATCATTTTCAACAGAATTTCAAACAAACGAAACAAAAACAAACAAAAAAGAATATTTTCCGGAATGTCATGTGACATTTTTTTTTATTCCCAGGAAATTTCCCAAATTTATTTTCAATATCGTTTGAATTTCATTTCTTTATTTATTTTTATCTTTTTTTTTATTTTTTATTGTTTGTTTGTAAAATTAAAACAGACAAAAACGAAAACGGAAATGAAAACGGTTATTGCAATAAGTAACTAGGTATTTATGAATGGAGCAGCAAAAGCAATAAAAATAAAAAGTATACTCAACCTATCAAATATGCAACAGGAAACAATAGCAAAATAAATGAAAAAAATTACTTAATGGCATCTTGACAAAAAAATACTTTCCCAGGAATATTCCGGAAAAACAACTTAACCAAAAAGGAAAAGAAAAAGATCGAGAAAATGAAATATTGGATGCAAACAAACAAACAAACAAACTAAAAACTAACTAAAAACAAAAACGAAAATCGACCTTTTCTCTTTCTCTTCAGTCTTGCTTCATTCTGGATTCTTCTTCTTCTTCTCGATTCTTCAATAAGATTGTAAATATGAAGAATGAAAAAGTAAAGAAAGATGATTTTTGATGGTAAAACCAGTAGGAAAAAAAAATTGAGTAAATATTTTTTTTATTCACTTTACTTTACTTTGAATATGGATTTTCTCTCTTGCTGTATTCCCTTTCTTGCTTCACTTTCTTCTTTCTTTTTATTATGATGATGATGATCGATAATGGGGTATTCTATTTTGTTTTTTGTCAATTCCATTTTCCAGTGATCAAATATAGCCATAATAATAAAATACAGGGCAAACAAACAAACAAACATTGGGCTAATAACAACAACAACAAAAATTGAATCAGGATGAACCAAAAAAAAAAAAAAAAAATCATATTTTGAGGATAGAGAATATTCCATAAAGAAACTGAATATATTCTCTCTGTGTCTCTCTCATCTCTCTCTCTCTAACTCACTCTATGTGTGTATCAGAGTATCAGCGAGAGAGAAACAATCAACCAGAGAGAGAAATGATGAAACTAGATTAAACTAAACTAATGTTGGAATGTTGTTTGGCATCATTTTCATAAAACGAAAAAAATAATGAATAAATTAAATCAAAAAAAAGTGAAACAAAAAATGTGAAACAAAAGATGATCAAGATGAAAAACAAAAATGTTGATCTGATCTTTTTTTTTTTTGAGGTAATTTCATTTCATTTTGTTGTTTTTTCGTAATTTCATTTAAAAAAAAATAGTTTTTACTTTGAAAAAGTGTTTTTGTTTTCAACGTTTACTTACGTTTCGTTTTGTTTTTGCTTATGGTCAACAAGGAATTTTTTCTGTTGAAATCAATTTTGAAACCAATTTTCGAAAATTTTCACAACTTTTTTTAATGAAAAAAATAATTAATTAATTTCGTTCGGTTGTTGTTACTGGAAAAGATTCTTGTCAACAAAGATTGCTTATCTTGTGAATTCATTCATCAACACACATCACATCACACACACACACACACAAACACTATCACCAATCAACAGAGAAAAAAAGAGAATTCTGAAAAACAATTTTCAACTATTTCCACTGATAAAGAAAATTTAAATGAATGAATTTTTTTTTCATACACAAGAATATTCTGTAAGAAATGTTTATGGTTTCAACGATAAAAACACGTATCACACACACACACACACACACACACACACACACACACACACACACACACACACACACACACACACACACACACAGATAATAATATTGTTATGGTTGAATGAATGAAAGAATAACTACAATCAGCTGCGATCAGTAAAACAAACAGAATTCTGTATTTAAATTCAAATTCTGTGTTGATAAAGAATCTAGTTTTTCTTTTGAAATGAATGAATCAACAAAACGAAACGATGCGATAGTGGTGAATGAAAAAAAATTTAAATTTAAATTTTCATCAAACAAACATCAAAATGATAATAAGATTCTCTGTAAATATTTTGAAGATGTTCTGGTTGTTGTTGTTGTTGTTGTTGTTTTTATAATAGATTTAAATTTTGGTTTTTTCGGTTTGGTTGAAACACACTTTTTCTGCTTGATCCAAAAAGCAACATCAACAAATTTGCAAAACAAGCAGAAAATGAAAACCAAACAAACAAACAAGTTTGGAATTTTGGTTTTTTGTTGGAATTTTGGTTTGAATAAAGTTTTTGGGTTTTTTGTTTGGTGGATTCTTGGTTCTGTGTATGTACGGCAAGTGATCGCAAACTGAATTGTATGGTCTCTGTAGAATCTTCAAACAAACACAGAATTTTGTCTTTGTTTTTTTTGTTGAATGATTGCGACGACGTCGTCAATGATTTTTCTTTCGGGATGCGCAGTTTGAAAAAGAGCCAGTCCAAATTGTTAAAAAACAAAGAAAACAAAACAAGGATTCTTTGATTTACAATCCATCTACAGACGACAGCAGAAAAAAAACCAAGAATATTTCTTGGAAATTATTAAAATTTGTGACGCAATTATGAGAAAATTAACGAGAAAATTTTCGCAATGAATTTTTAGAATTTTCAAAATTTCTTTCTAACATGTCGTAAATCATTTCTGGAAGTTTTCTCAAGTTTTTTTCTAATTTCTTTTCTGATTTTTCCTCTTATGGTTTCCTTCGAAACCAGAAAGATCGATAATTTTTTCGCCTCTTTTTTTGAAATTCTGTAAAATTCTACAGAATTTTCGAGGTTATGAATTCTGATCCAAATGTTTTTTCATTGCATTATTAATCAGTGAAACAAAACCCAAAAGTTGCTTTTTTTTTCGTGCTGAAAGAAAAATCCACAAAATCTGTGACATTTTCAGTGAAAATTTCTTATCAATCGATTATCGATCTGTCTTTTGGGAAGTTTCCCCTTGTGATTTTTTGTTGTTGTTGTTGTTGTTTGAAATTTGTTATTTATTATTTAACAACAACAACCAACCAAAAACAACCAATGAAAATGTAATTGGATCGGATACAAATCGATCATATTATCTTGTTCTGTTTTTTTCTGTTTGGTTGGCTTCATTGACAAATTCTTTTGAATTATCAACATTGCTTATATGTTGTTGAAATTTGAATGTTCTTCTCTTTGGATTCTTGTTGTTGTTGTTGTTGTTGCTGTTATGACAGAATCCAGAATTTCATTTTAATTACATTACGAAATGAGTAGAGAGAGAGAGAGAGAGAGAGAGAGAGATTTAATGATACCCGACTGAAAAAAAAACAATTTTAATTTGGCTTTTTTTTATCTGGATTCTTGATGATTTACAGCGACGACGACGACGACGATAATAAACATTTTTCATTTTTTTTTTGAAACATTTTCTTCGAAAGCTGAACCCAGGCGAAATTTATGATTGAACATGAATCAAGGAGGAAAAAAAGACCTTGCAGCAATCTGCAAAACAGAGTGGGAAGCAAATAAAGAAAGAAGAGATTACTAAAGAATCCAGAATATCAACCGAATCCAGAATAATGAACAGAAGCCAAACAAACAAACAAAAATAGTTAAAATAGACCCCCAGAATACAGAATAGCCATCGATAATAAGTCTATTTCGACAGTGGATCAACAACGACAAACGACAATCGACAAACAAAACCAGCATCAGAAAAATTAACTAACTTTATTCACCACCACCACCATCATCATCAATAGGAAAGAATTCAAATCAAATAAAGGTGAAATTGAATGAAAATCTGTTGTGTCTAAAACAAAGCAAACTGAAATAAAATGGAATAAACCAAAATCGATAAATAAATAAATAAATGATTGAATGAATGAATGAATAAACTTATCAAATAATAATAATCAAACGATCCAGCAGAAAAACGATTTCCAAAAACAATTTATTATTGAACAAAAGTCACATTCAAATGGATATCTTTTTCTCCGGGATTTTTTTTTCCCAGGGAATAGTGTTTTGATTGAGAGAGAGAAGATGACAACAAGAGCATGGTGATGATGAAAATAAACTTTTATTTTATGTTAATTTCGACAACGACGATGACAATTGATCAATTCGACCTGATTGACTTTTTTTTGTTTTGTTTTGTTTTGTTTCAGTGTGATATTGGATACAACCAAAACAAACAGAAACAGAAACACATTTTTGGATGAAGAAATATCATCAACAACAGCAAAACAAAACAAACCAGGACCTTTATTTTATTTTCAACTGGATTTTTTTATTGGAGCAATTTTCATCAAAACATCCATCAAACAAACAAACAAACACTTGGTTTGGTTCCAAATAATCATTAAGATCAACAAAGTTTCTTCTTTTCTTCTTTTTTTGTATTTCGTGAAAAATAGTGAGAAACGAAAAACAAGATAAGAAACGAAAAACACTGAAAGAAAGAAAATTATGAAATTTTTTCATTATTTTCCAATAATAATGATGATATCGATTGGATGTACAACCGAATTTATTTTTGGATTCATTAAAAACGAAGCGAAAATAAAAACAACGAAATTTTTGTTTTTCCGATAAAAATTTTCAATTTTTTTTTTTTGGATGGTGGAAGTGGTGGGGAAAATGGTGAAATTTTTCGTTTTTTTCCCCTCGCAGCCGTATTGAATCTGTTGAAAATGGATAAATAAATAAATAAATAGTTTCGGAAATATTTTGAGAAAAGTTGTGAAACATTTTATGGAAAACATTTTCTGGAAAGTTTCTATTTATCAAAGTTTATTTTATTTTTATTTATTTATATTTATCAACACATTAATCACATTAGTTTAATGTAATGGATATATTTATTTTTATCCATTCTTTGATTGTTATTATCAAGTTGACCATATTATTATTATTATTTTTTTTTTTGTTGAGATATTCATTGATTTTTGATTTTTTTTTCCTCTCGTTGTTTATCCTTATCAACATTTTCAATGTCAATATTGATGATGATGATGATGATGAAAAGCTTCAGTATTTTTTTTCCATCTTTTTTTTCTTTTCGATGATGATGATGATATCATTATTATTATTTACGCACGAATTCATTTAAAAATTACCGAAAGTTTTCCTTTGCTGTTTTTCATATATCAAATTAGATTTTCAACAACAACAACAACAAAAAACAAACTTTATCGGATCAAAAGAAGCCCGAAAAAAAATCAAACATCAACTGATCATCATCCAAAAAAAAAAAAAAAAAATTCAAAAATTTAGAAGAAAAAAACTTATGGAAAAGTTTTCGAAAAATCAATTTGGTGGGAAAAAAAATTGTTTCCGGGAATTTTTTTTCTCCCCTTGAATAATTATTATATAATCACAAGTGAACTTTTCATCAATCAATCCATCAAAAAAAAAAACTAATTGATTTTTTTTGATTGGTTGATTGGGAAAACTAATTCTGCTATAGCCAAAAGAAAATTGAAATTCAAAACCAAAATTCATTGATTTCGATCAATGAATTTGAATTTGAATGATGAGAATGACAAAAAATTTTTCTTTTTTTTTTTAAAAAAAAGTTTAAGATTCTTGTCTTCGCTGTTGTTGTTGTTGTCATTTTTAATCATTTTGAAATCGGATATCGGTTCATTGAATTTCTTTCAACAAACGACAACAACAACAACAAGCGACGACAACAACAACAACAAAATGGATAAAGGATGAGAGTATCTATCTCTGTGTGTTTGTTTTTCAGTGTTTTTTTTCAATTAAATTTTCTCTATGTTTGTTTCTCTCTCTCTCTCTCTCTCTCTCTCTCTCTCTCTCTCTCTCTCTCTCTCTCTCTCTCTCTCTCTCTCTTTCTCTCTCTCTCTCTCTCTCTCTCTCTCTCTCTCTCTCTCTCTCTCTCTCTCTCTCTCTCTTTTTTTTATTGGAAACATGAACCTCCTGAAAATCGTTACATCAATCTTTTAAGCTCAAAGTAAATTGTCAATTGTCACTGACAATGAACCAATAATAATAATAATAATAAACATTGACAAATGAATGAAATGAATGAATGATACATTTGGGAATGTGAATGACATTCTTTGGGATGAAAGTGAAAGTCGATTCAGTGAATTCAGTGGATTCAGTGAATGAATGAATGAATGAATGAATGATGATTTTCCCTCCAATTTAATTCCAAACCAAAAAAAACAAAAACAAAATTTATTGAACCACGAAACAAAGAAAGAAACAATCAGTAATTGGAGTGAAGCAAGGTAATCCATCCATCCATCCATCGATCTATCTTTCTTTTTTTTGGAAATCAATTTTGAGTTTTTTTTTCTCTTCGTTGTTACTAACCAAACAACAGAATCGGAATCAGAATCAGAGAGAGAGAGAGAGAGAGAGAGAGAGAGAGAGAGAGAAGAGAAACCATTAACAACAACACCAAGAAAAAAGGATTTATTCTGTTGATGAAACTAATCAGCTTTTTTTGTTTTGTTTTGTTTTGAATCAATCTTTTTGAACAAACTTGAATCCTTTTGGCTTTCTTTTTTTTTGGTTTTGGTGAAAAAAACTAAAAAACAAAAACAAAAAACCGAATTTGAACTTTGGTTTTTTTTCGAAAATAACTTTTTTTTTGTTTTGGTTTCCCAATGATGATGTTATCGATCCATCATTCATTTTTGATTTTTCAAAAACAAAAAAACAGAAAAAAAAATCTCTGAAAATCGGAAACGAAAAAAAAATCTCTAGAGAGAAAATCTTTCTATTCATTCGAATGAATAAAAATGAAATGAAAAAAGTCAAAATGAAAATCAAAAAGTCAAAATCAATGCATTTTTTTTCGTTTTGTTTTGCGAAATTTTTTTGAAAATTTCTTCGTTTTTTGTTAGTCCCACTTCTTCTTCTTTATAATTAGAATCTCTCTATTCATGGAGAGAGAGAGAGAGAGAGAGAGAGAGAGAGAGAGAGAGAGAGAGAGAGAGAGAGAGAGAGAGAGAGAATTTGTCAAAGTTGAACATTTGTTACGACAGAGAGAGAAAGAGAGAGAGAAAAAAACTTTAAATTCTCTAATTCAATCGAATCTATCCAGCCAGGAATATTCTTCTTCTTTGGTTTTTATTTTTTTCAGCCCAATTCATTTATTCATTTATTCATTCCATCACCAAAAAATGTCAAATATTATAACGCCAATAAAATCCACCATGTGTTTCACAAAAAAAAATCCATTTTGCAGAATCCGAAAAACGAGCCTTATGTTACTTACAGAAGAAAAAAAATGAATTATGATCGTTGACAACAACAACAACAACAACAAATTCTTGTTCAACAACAACAACAAAATTAATCTAACTAACGATTAACGAAGAGGGAAGGCAGAATGTTACCGTTTTTCTCCCCCTTGTTGCTGTTGTTGTTTTTTGGTAACCAAAAAAAAAAAATCCAAAATTTTGGTTTTTTTTTCAACCCCCCTTCCCAGCCACAAAGATGTTACGAAATTTTCGTTTGGTTTCCGAATTATTATTCAATTTATGATTTCTGGTTTGACGTTTTGAAGAAAAATTGTACAGAATTTTCCCGAAAAAAAATCACATTTGTCATTCTTGGTTCTTGCTGTTTGTCAGTCTTTCGTCAGATGTGACTTTTGGCTTGACATCGAGCCATTTATAAAAAAGAAAAGGGTGATGGATGTACTTATTATCATCATCGTCCAATGTTACTTTTGATGATGAATAAAGAAAAAAAGGTTTCATTTTTTTAAATAAAACAAAAATTTCCATCAAAAATCATTCATCAAAACACTTTGATTTTGACTTTTTTGGCTGCTAACTTTTTTTTCAATTTTGTTACAATTTCAGAAAAGAAAGTTTTTCGGAAAGAAAATTTATGATAAACCCTTTTTTTTATTATCATTATTTATTTTCCGGAAAATTTATCATCAATTAAAATAAACGGAAATGGAAGGGTTGACATTTGACATATTTTTGACATATTGAAATTTAACCATTTGGTTTCTTTGCTAAAAAATAAATTCTGTTGTCGTTTGAAATTTAACCATCAATATTGTTCCAAATATCCACTAATGGCAATATAAATGATTTAAAATGTTTCCAATTTTTATCTTTAATCATCGGTATGGATGGTGGTTGTCCTAGATGATCACAACGATCACTTGATTCAGTATAATCTTGACATGATAGATTAACAATATCATCGAAAATTTGTCGAACAAAATTTAAAAATATTTCAGCCGAATCACTGCAATTTGGTAATTTTTCATATTCTTTTTCAAAACATTTTAACATTTCAAAATATTGACTTTTGATCAAATCGATACAATCGATGCAATCGATGATCGATACAATCGATTATCGATAAAGATCGATACAATGGAATGGTGTGAAAAACAAAAAACGATAAAAATTAATGATTTTTTTCCGGGAAAGTTTCTCAGAAAGAATAGATATGCTTACCAACAAACATGTGGAATTTGTTTCGGTATTGGCGCCCGTTTGATTGCCTGTAATTGTTCATTATAATGATTTAAACATCTAGCGGTTTGATTCGTTACGCGATTTGTACATGATTGTAAGCGAAAAAAATTCATTGCTTTTTTGGTTGCTTTATTTGGACAATATGTTTTATGTGCACGTTGTATTGAATAGATAATAACCGATGTAAATTGTTTGGCTGTTCCGGTTGAACAACGATTTTTATAGTTGGTTATTTTATCAAATAAATGGCGACTTTCCCTGTAAAGAAAAAAATTCATTAAGGGGGTTAAATCATTAATGGGGGTTAAGTGAATTTCATTTTTGAAAAAAATATCCATAAAATACTTACACACAAAATGTTTTACTTTCCTGAAAACTTTCCGGCCAAATACGTTGTCCAATAGTCATTAAACGTGCCATATCTTGATCATATGAATCAAGTATTGATTGCGGACATTTTGTAGTTAATGATGTTGATGATGATCGTGATGGCGATGATCGGGAATTAACAGCCAAACAATCGATATTGATTATTATTGATAAATAATTTGTCGATAAAGAAAGCAGTATGATGGGTAAATGTTTCATTTTTGTTCAATTCCTTTTCAAAACCAAAACCAGAATCCAGAATCCAGAAAACCAAAAACCAGAAAACAATAAAAAAATTGAAAAAAAATTTCTATTTAGTTTTACAACCAAGAAAAAAATTGTTTTTTTTCCAAAAATAAAAAAAACAAATAAAATTGAAAATCAATGAATCGAAATCGATCGATCGATCGAAAATCATGGATTTTTTACAAATTGAAAAACAGTTTAATTTGATTTTTTTCGTTATTTTTATATACATTATGAAAACGGCATGTTTTTTTTCATTTTCATTTCCATTTGTCCATTTTTTTATCTCATCATCAATGATTTTTTTTCTGTTTGGTTGGCCAGATCGAAAAGAATTGCTGGAAAATTTCCAAATTATCCATTATTTGTCATATGATATATGATTGTGGATGTCCACACACACACACATACACATGGACATTTTTTGTAAACATTTCAACAACTAAATTACAAACAAACAAATATAATTTATCCTCCTCTTGCTGCTGCTGCTGCATTTACTTTTAATCTTTGGTCAAACAAACAACAACAACAAATTATGATTATTAACACTTGAAAATTGAATTTCAATGTAAAAATAAAACTTTTTGTTTCGTTTATTTATTTATTTACTAAATAGCTTTTTTTGAATCCATCGAAGAAATGAGGGAAAAGAGAGAAATTTCCAGAAAAGTTTGATAAACATTTTTTACATTTTCATTTTTCATTAACAAACAGGAAATTGTTCAGCAAAAAAGAAAAAGTTCAAAAATCTTTTTGACATTTGACATCGTCACCATTAACAATCATTGCCAAATTTTTTGTCGTTCATTTTAAACAATTTTCCAAAATGATTTACACTTGTCTATTTTCACCTCACATTATTTTGTTGATGATGATAATGATGATGGTTGTGTAGAAATAGAAATTTTTTCCATTTGCGACTATATAAATTGATGATGCGGATGATGATGATGACGTCAGTGAAATATTAATAATAATGATGATGACCATCAGAAGAACCACGAAGAAAACCATTGTCAAAATACAGAAAAAAAGAGAGACCAGAAAAGACCAGAAAAGCAGAAACTAAAATGTATTTCAATTTGCCGATTGATCCCAAATTTCAATCAATGGTATTAATATTGATTTTGGTCTTTTTTTATTCTTTAATGATGATGGTTTCGATAATAATGGTAATTGTTGACATTTATCACTAAATTCTAAATAATCACCACAGGCAACATTAATTATATCATCAAATATGGTTCGTACAAATTCTTGAAATGTTTCAGATGAATCAGCACATTTTTGATCCGAATGAAATACATCATCCGTACATTTTAATAATTCAAAATAATTACTTGAAAGTAGTTGAAGAATGGGTAGTGTAGTTTTTTTCCATCGTAGTCATCAAAAATTACCGAGGAGAAAAAAAACGAAGAAATTACAAAGAAAATTACAAAAAATTATGCAACCGTAACACAAAAGTTAATATGAAAATGTAACTTACCAACATGTATATGGAATTTTTTGTTGAATAGTCGATAGTTTTACTGTTGATAATAATGTATCGATATAATCTTCCAAACATTTACCAGTTTGATTTGATAATTGATTTGAACATTTATACATTGCGAATAATTTTTTATGTCTACGTTGATTTGTATGGGTTTTACGACAATATTGCCGTGTTACACGACGTAATGAAAACAGAATGATTGATGCAAATTCTTTTGATGGCCCAGATGAACATGTTGTTTTATAATCATCTAAATGTTGATTCAGGCGTTTTGTTTCACTTTGTACGGTTAAATGGAAAAAAAAATCAAAAATTGGCTTCAAAGCGAAATTTAAGCGAAACTTACGCACAATATGAATCATGTTCAGATTCAGTTTCAGGCCAACGACGACCATTTCGTCCTAAACTCATTAATTTTGCTACATTTATATCAAATTTTTCTTTTACATCATCCAAACATTGATTTATCATTGATATTTTGATCTTTTATTTTTACCACTTGTTGTAGTTGATTTTTTCTTACCGCAATCAATCCGATTGATCATAAAACCAATGATGATCAATATTCGAATGAAAATGATTGATTTTCGATACGAAACAAGCATCTTTTGTTCAAAAAAAAAATCAAGAAACGGTTGTTGAAACGGAATTGAAAACAAAACAAACAAACAAACGTTTGACGATCAGAAAAACGTCGATGATGATGATGATGAAGAAATGTTTTTTTGTTCCACCATTTTTAATTTCATGTTTCGATTTCACCTTGAATCCCTTTTTTTTCTTTCTGTTCGTTTTTGCTAATAAAAAATTCAGCAAGCAAAAAAAAATCCATTTTTTCTGTTCATTTCTCTGAACATAATCGATTCGAAATTTTTGCATAATTCATAACTCTCTCACACGAACAGTTGGATGGATTTACTTAATTTTACAAATTTTTTGCAATAAAAACTACAAACAAAAAAAAAGATAAAAATGAATAATGATTATGATTTTGTTGTGAGTGTGTAACTTGATCAACAAGTTAGTTTAAGTGAGAGACGACGAAAGAGATGGCAAAAAATGACGAAAATCCAGTCGAATAAAGTTACAAAATTTTCAAGAAAAAATTTCCCAAAATGAAGAAAAAAAAAGGAGAGAGAGAGTAAAAGAGAGCTTGATACATAGCGGTATATATCAAGAGATAGGATAAAGTTCATGGTATTTTACATTCGTTTGCATTTTTGCATTTTTTTTTGTGTGAGGATTGCATAATTCAATTGTGTGTAATGGAACCTAAATGCATGTTTAATTTTTTTCTTAGATTTTATCTTTCAAAAGAAAGAAAGATAAAGAAAAAAAGGAATGTATCGTTTTTTTTCAACTGTTTTTTCTGAATGATTCATTTTTCCAATCAATTTCAGTGAAAGAAAGAAACAAAAAAATCGATTCAAATTATCGAGAATGGTAAAGGTGATTTCATTTGATTTTTTTTTTTATTTTATAAAAAAATCTTGTTAAATTTACATTTAGGAAATTGAAAAAAATCGAAAAAACGCGAGAGAAATTTTGAAAACGACAGGAAACCATCATATACTCAGCCAGAAAACCTTGGATATAATTTTTTTTTTCGAAAAAGGAAATTTGCTTTTTTGGTTTTTTTCCTAAACCAAAATTGAAAAAATTAAAATTTTGACCATTAAAAAAATTTCAAGAGAAAAAAAATGATGCAAAATAGAATCAAACGCTGAGAATTCAGGTCATCATCCAGAATGGATTGTGAAATACAGTGGAATCAGCTATGAAAATCCAAACAGGAAAAATTGATTGAGAAATTTTCCGGAAAATAAAAATTCCCGAAATTATTTTTTTCCGTAAAGTTTCTTTTACTTTTTCCTAATTCACACTTTTTTCTGCCTGAATTTTTTTTTTGGTTGTAATTTTTTCAATTATCCAATGTTATAACCATCATCATCAACATTGATTTAAGCAAAAAAAGAAAAATCCACAACAAGAAAACAAAAAAGTGATTACCATCAGCATTTTGGTTGTTACTGACTAATTTTCTCTATTTGCTTTTTTTTCAATTTATTTTTAGCAGATTTTTCAACAGAAAGAATTTTTTCAGCGTAAAAAACGAAACGAAAACGAATTAATTATCATTAATTTAAATGATGGCAAAATGATGATGATAATGACGATAACAACAAACAAACAACAAAAAACAACAACAACAACAACAACAACAACAACAATCAACAACAACAACAACAACAATGATAACAACAACAACAACAACAATGATAACAACAACAACAACAAGAATTTTTGTTTCGATGAAAATTAATTCAAGAATTTTCTCTCTAAATAATTGATGTTTTCTCTCGAATACTCGAACTCTCGAAAGCAAATCAGCCATCAACACATTCAGTTGTTTATGTCATTACACAGAGAGAATAAAAATGGGAAAAAAGTCAATGGAAAAACGAACGAAAAACAAAAGCAAAACGAGCAAATTTGTAAATTGAATAAAGTTTGGCAAAAGATTTATTCAATTTACAAACGAAAAAGCACATCCGATCGATCGATTGTGATTGGCATTGTATACACACACACACACACACCACGTGTTTGGTTTTTCGTTGTTGAAAAATTTTCTTTTATAATAATGACAACGACGACGACGACGAAAAGGCGAAAAAAAGAATGCAGAAAAAGCGAAAATAACCGATAAACAACCGAAAAATAAATCAGCCATCATCATTATTGTGAGATAATTTTATTTGATTTTTGATTTTGTTTGTTTGACTTTTGCCAATCATCAATGATCATCATCATCATCATCGATGATGTTAATAAATCCATCTAAATAATGATCGATTTTTTGAATTGAAAAATGTGAAATTTTTTTTCGCTTTTAGTTTCTCTTGCATTCGATTCACATTCGACATTCATTTCAAACGAATTTGACAAACAAAAGAAAAGAATCAAAGTTGAATGAATAAAGTCAAACTTAAATACGACGACAAAGCAAATAAAACAGAATCTTTGAATAGAATCGACGAATGATTCATGGATCTATTAATAATAATATCCATCCATAAACACACACATACACACAAACGCTAAAAATCATTTGAATGGAAATCAACAATGAAACTGGAGAGAGAGATGAGAGAGAGATTTAGAGAGATAGAGAGTTCGAGAGAGAGTGAGCGAGAGAGAGAGAGAGTTAGAGCGAGAACAGAATAAAACAGTAAAACAGAATTACAAAAACCGAAAAAACAACTATTAATCATTCTTTATTGTTGTTGTTATCATTATTGTTGTTGTTACAAATTACAAATTACTGTTATTATTTATTTATCTACAGTAAAAAAAATCGAATCCATAATGATAATAATGATTATCATTATTATTATTTCAAGATTATCGTTATTGAAATGAAAATAATGTGTTTCCTTTTCAATAACGATAATAAAAATAACGAAAACAGAAAAACAGCGAAAACAAGCAAATTTATAAACAAATTTTTATTTTCCATTATCATCATTTGGTTAACATCATATATTGTTCATGTCAAGTATGAAGAACAAGAAACAAAACAAAAAATCCAATTTTTTTTATTCATTTTAAATTCAAGATTTCCATCATGATGATCATCATTATGATTAATTATGGTTGCTTTTCTGGGAGAAAAATGATGTCAAAGTCAAGTAAATCAAGTAAGTTTAACCCCGACGTATACCAAATCAAATAACTGATGATCATCATTTGGTCAGTCGTTTTTCGGTCATTTTGTTGTTGATGATAACTGAATTTATTTGCCGTTTGATAAAGATCCATTTAATGATGTCAGTGTTGTTGTTGATAATGGTGGTTGTGGTTGACTAAATTTATCATCAACATTAATATTACTATTGACTAGTAATTGATCAAAGTATCCATCAATAATTATCAAACGAATTCGGCTGAAAAATTCCGTTAAAACATAATGATTATGAATTTGTAATAAAATTCTGGAATTAATTTCATTACGTTTCAATAAATGATTAATATAAGAACGTGTAAAACCATGGTTACATGTATAACATTTACATTTGTTACTTATTAATCGGTCACTATTTTTATAGGAAATATTATTCAAATCCAGAATTATCGATGGATTTGGATCGTCGTCGTCGTCGATCATTTCGGCTGACCGTTCGAACAATAATTTTGGTTCAACATTCGAAATTAATGGTGATGGCAGTGCACGACCTCTATTGGTCAACAATGTACATATTGAACTATCAAATATTTGTATTCCTGAACGGATTAACCGTATGATTGTATCCGGATAAAAACAACCAAATAATACTTTCGGTATTTGTTCCGGTAAATTTGGAATAATATCCACGGTTAATATTTGTTGAAAATCATCCGGGTTTTCTTCCAAATCATCGTCATTATCTTGACCACTGGTTTTATAACCGAAAAAACCATCAATAATTATTGCCTGCAAACGATCGGAATAGCTGAATATTTTCTTACAAGAACGATAACGACTTTCATGTTGAAAACCACCGGTTACGGTTGCCCAAAGTTTTACTCGATGATCGGAATCTTCTTCTTGCTGTCGTGAAATAATTTCATCAAGAAATTTATTCGATCTATCAACCGATTTATTTGTCCATTTACGTCCGGCAATCGGTGGTGTTATAATATCTGCTAAAGATTGAACATGATCAACACCAATCGTACGACTTAGTTTAAGCATATCATCAACTGAAAGCATTTTTTTACCCTGATAAGTTTCAATTGCAATTTTTTGATCATTACTTTTATAAAAATCTTTTGAATTTCTTAATGGATCAAATAATGACAAAATGAATGAACAATTTTTAAAATATTTCATTGATGATAGTCGATGATCGCCGCCAGATTCATCAAGATAATCGAAAAAATCACCAACATTTAATTTAACAAAATTAATTTCTTCATCATCATTTTTCGAATGAAACAATATTTCATTGTTGAATTGGTGAATGAAATTCCAGCTTAAAAATGGAATCGATCCATTCTGGGTGTACAATACCAACAGTGGCAGCGGCATTGATGTCCTGGATTTCACCGGTATCCAAGATTTTTCCATTTTTTTTTTTCTGAAATCAAAACAAAATCAACAAAAACTTATTAAAATTTTCAGAATTTTTTTCCGAAGAAAAACACGTGCCCGTTCAAACATGCCCGTTCATAAATGACAGGACCAAAAAAAAGTAAACAAAAATTTTTTAAAATTTTTAAATTTTTTTTATTTTAATAAGCATGAAATTTAATCCATTTAGTTGAACGAATTTTATTGAAAGCTTTATTATAACAACGTAAACATTTCATACGATGAATATCGTTTGTTTGTAATTCATTTGTTTGTATTTTACCACATTTAATACATTGATATTGTGGTTGTTTATTTGGATCAATATTACCCAATTGTAATGGTAATTCAATCAATTGATTTGATTCATTTATTTCATCAATTTCACCATCAAAATCATCCAGATAAAGTAGGCCAAGTACATTACGTTTATATTCGGGCCAATTATCAGTGTTTATCGTAAAATCTGATCTTGATTCCATTATTTCTGTGGTTAATTTAGTTGATGATGAAGATTGTTGTTGTTGCTGGTCAGTCATTGCAATCGATTCGATAGTTTTTCTATGAAAATGAAAAAAAATAATTAATCAAAAATGAATTCAAAATCAACAAAATCATTTACTGAACTTTTCGAAAAAGTTCACATGTAAACATTAATCATGTGTGAAAACCTTTCAAAAACTACTACTGCCATCTAGGTGTTTATAATGTAAACATTATTTGAATTTTTTCCCCTTCAAACCAAAAGCCAACCAGCTATATCCACCAAAAACAAAAACAGCAAAAAAAACCGATGATAATAAAATGATGATTTTTTTTCCAAAGTTAAATGTACCGACGCCGCTGCCGCCTTGAAACACATTATTCCTTGTCGGTTTTTTTTTTTAAAATTTCATTTTGATGATTATCATCAACATGATAATGCGGATTTTTGGTGACTCTGATCATCATAATGATAATGATGATGTCCAAATGGGCGAAAATTTCTCTTTATTTTTATGATTTATATATGCACGACAACGGCAACGATAATAAAAAATAATCAACAGCATTGAATTTGATGATGAAAATGAAGGCCGATAAAAAAATTGAAACACAAAATCCGAAAAAAAGCAAACAAGCAACGTCTGTGTTAAAAAAAAAGTCGTAAAAATTTTTTTTGCATTTGCATTGTGTTTTGTTTATCTAACAAACAAGAATAATTTTCATAAAATAATGATGCCAATTATAGTGATTGTTGCGCACTAATGCCATCGATTTGGCTTTGAAGCTAAATTTAAGCGAATAATTTTATTTTAAGCGAAAACATTGCTGTTGCTCCAATTTCCATTTCCATTTGGATTTTTATCAATTTTTCAAATCAATTCATTTTTTTCACTTTGCTTTTCGAACAACAACAAGTAAAATGTCGTCAGTTTTGTCATTAAATCATTTTTTTTTTTGAAGAACTTCAAAAGTCATAAAAAAAAGACTTTTGGGTGAAAAAACAAACAGACAATAATCATGTAATCTTTGACCAACCAACCAACCGACCAAATTTGAAACAGAATCAAATTTCAGAATTTAGAATTTTTCTAAAACACGAAATAAAAAACATTTTGTCAAAATTAATACGGCAAAAATTTTCCATTTTTCGTGGATTTGGGTGTCGCGAGAGATTGTTAACCATCATCATAATAATAATCCTTGATGATTCCAAAATTCAAATTTCAAAATTTTTATGACTTTGTGAAAATTGAAATGAAATGAAAAAAAATCTTTCTCGAAGAATTTCTTCTTATCTAAGCCGACAGACAACCATTATTTTTATTATTATCATTTTGGATGATGATAATGAAACACAAGTCCGTGTGTGTTGGTCGGCATCAACATTATCAATCGGCGAATGAAGATATGGACAGCAGTGAGAGAGAGACGAAATGAATAGAAAAAACGGAATCAGATGACGAAATCAAATAATAAAATTTCAAACAAAAAAAAAATTTCAAACAAACAAACAATGAACAAAAAAACTGATGATAATGATGGAATCTTTGAAAAACAAACAGAAGTAAACAACAAAAACAACAACATTGAACTGAACTGGAAAATATCACAACAAGGAGGAATTATTACAAGAGAAAAAAAAACTACATGGTAAAATAAAGTGAAACAAAAAAAGAGACCACGACCATCATCATCATCGAAAACAACGAAAACAACAACAACAATTCATGCATGTAATAAATGTTTCTTTTGCATATATTGGTGGTGGTGGTGTTTCCCAATTTTTTTTCATTCATTCACGCTATCTACCCCGGTATATGATGATGGTTAGTTTGATTTGATCGTCGTTGGATTGTCGATGATCATGATGATGATGGTCATTTGTTTGTTGGTGATTTTTTGATCGTGTAACTTCGACGGAATGAAATTCGTGAAAATTCTTTAATTGAAAAAATCCAAAGATTGTGTTACCTGAGTGTGTACCTGCGTTTGTGTATTCATTGGTATTTGTCATTTGATTTTTGATTTTTGATTCCTACGAAAAAAAATCCACGATAAACCAAAAACAAAAATGGATATCTGGAACGATGAAATTCTGGATCAATATTTAAAACATTCAACAAATAATTATTTTGGTTTAAACAGTGTTAATGGCAGTTTATCATCTTCATCATCATCGACAACATCAACATCGACTATATCTACATCACCATTAATAAGAACAGGTGCACCAAATATACTTTGTACTGAATTACCAACACATTGGCGTCTGAATAAATCATTACCATATACATTTAAAGTGATAATATTGAGTGATTGTAATGGTTTACAGGTAAAAGATGGTACAATCGTACAGGTAAAAGCCGGTAATGAAGAAAATTGTTTTGGTGAAATACGTAATGGTATGGCTGTAACCAAAAATGGTGTAGCAAAATTTCATGATCTACGGTTTGTTGCCCGATCAGGACGTGGTAAACATTTTTCCCTGACGATTTTGGTACAAACAAAACCAATGTTAGTTGCATTATATCATAAAGCAATTAAAGTAACTGTTGATGGACCACGTGAACCACGTTCAAAATTATCAATGACAATGCCAACAACAACAAATCATCAATTCCATAATCAAGGTAATCATTTTTTTCCTGAAAACATTTTTTTTTCCCGAAAAGTTTCCGAAACATCCAGCCAAATTTTATCTGGCCCAAAACAAAAATCATGGTTACTTTGCATATTTTTGCTTCGTTTTTTCAAATTCAGCAAATTTTTTTCCAGAAAAAAAATTAACCAAAATAAACAACCAAACCTGAACCAACCAAATATTTAATTCCTATTAGCAAGTTTTGATTTTTTTAATTATAGGTTATTATTAACCAAAAAAAGGGGCCTAAGTAACTATTAACTATTAATTTGTATAACAACAGCAACAAGTAATTAATGTTTTTTGCTTTTTTCTGGTTCTTGGTTCGATCCAAACACAATTTCTGATTGAGCCAAAATTTTCTTTGAAAGAATTTTTGTTTCAAATTTCAATATCGATGATGATGATGATGATGATGATGCCACACCTTGAGTGATTTTTTGTTTTCTGTTTTTTTTTTTTTGGTTAGGGTCAATCAATTTTTCTAATTTTTATTATTTACAGTTTGACTATTGTTTTTTCTGTTCAAAGGTTCAATATTGACCACCATTTAATATGATTTATATTTAGTCCGCAGCCCACATCCGATAATTATTGCTGTTTTTTTTTTTTAGTTTCAGTTTTAGTTCAGGTAAACACCCTCAGGTCCTTTATTTTGTTGGATATTTGCAGTAATTCTTCATACACACACACAGGTGAGATACACAGCCGCTAGGTATACGTGCCGTACACGAGATTTGTTTTTTGTTTTAAATTTACCAAAAAAAAAAAAAATAAAAATAAAAATTAAAAAACGTTTGACCACCGTAATTATCTTCTGAAACAACAAAACCAAAAAAAAAAAAAAAAAATTAATAATTAATCACCAGCACCACTCAAAAATTCAGAAAAATCAAAAGTTGAAAAAAATCGTGAATTTCAAAAAACGAAAAAATTTCCATTCTTGAATTTTTTTGCTAATTTTCAAATTTTGCTAAATTTTTCCAATTTATTCTCTAATAGGCCTAAGCAATGTAAAAAATGATAACAGCAGTGGTCATCATGGTGGTGGTGATGGTCATCATAATCATCATCATTATCGACATAATCGTAACAATAATCTTCATAATAATGGTCAAATATCGTGGCCATATTCCCAACAAAAATCATTATTAAGGCCATTCATTGATGATGAAATAATTTCCAAATCATTTGATAAACGAAATAGAATACCAGGTGATAACTGTAATGATATTGATGATGATGATGGTAGTTGTGGCCATGATAGTAGTGGTTTACCTCAACATTTAAATTCAAACAAGATAATTTTGAAAAAATCATCATCGCCATCATCAACAACAACGACGATAACAAAATCAAATAATGGTAATGATGATGATGATCAAATTCAATCACCATTATCTTCATCATCATCAATGAAATCATCGATATCATCAATTAGAAAAGGTAAATAAAATTATCGATTAAATATCGATTGATTGATTTTTGTCAAATTCAAAAAAAAAGCAAAAATTCAATTAACAGGAATTGTTCTCTCTCTCTCTCTCTCTCTCTCTCTCTCTTGTCAATGATGATGATAATGATTTATTAATTTTGCTAGCGTAACTATTAAACAATTATCATAATCAGAAAATTAAACTAAAAATAAAACTAGAACACCTTGTTTTTTAAATAATAATAATATCTGTCGTTTTTTTTGTTTTCGCAAATACATCATCATCATCAACAACATTATCATATTTTGTTTTCCGAATTAAGATCTGATCAGTTATGGAAAGATTTTTTTTTTTTTTGAAATTAAACGACAATTTGTCATCATCAATGAAAAATCATTCATGAGTAAAGTTTTGTAGCAGTAAAGGTAATCCATATACACCATCCATCCATCCATCCATTCAACCAATATTATTTACCACAACAACCCAAGAGAGAAACGACAAATTATTTATTTGACAACCCAACATTATAACGTCTAATTCAATTTATATAATTCTAATTGTTTGTATCGTTCGGTGATAATTTATAACCAACCATAGAAATAGAAACAGATTATCCAGAAACAAAAAACATTATCATTTTTGACGTTTGTTTTTTGTTTTTCTTTTGCATAAAATAATGATTATCCTGATAATTTACATTGGTGTTTACTGGGTTGGTTGGTTGGTTGATTCGTTGATGTGTTCCAGAAAACCAGAAAACAAAATATTACCTGGATAGTCAGAGAGAGAGAGAGAGAGAGAGAGAGAGAGAGAGAGAGAGAGAGAGAGAGAGAGAGAGAGAAAACAATCATTATCATTGAAGCGAATGATCACACACACAAAATTTGATTTGCTGGTTTTTCGTTGTTTTTGTTGAAAATTTTTTCCAATTCGCTTGGTTGACCACATAATGCACTGATGATGATCATCATCATCATCATTATCAGTGACAAAATTTTTACCTGAAAATGATTTTTTTCTTTGGTCATTTTTTCTTTTCCAAGTTAGAAAACAAAAAAAAACAACAGCGTCAACAACCACCAAAATAAGAAAAAAAAATTTACATAATCTTTTGAATAATATCTACAAATTTGGGACTAAAAAAAAAGAAAGAATTTGATAATTTTACTACAGGGTGATTGTTTCAATTCAATCATAGATAATCGCCTGCATGTATTTTGATTTTGTTATGCATGATAATTGATGAATAATGTTTAGATTAATTGATTTGTTTTGTTTTTTTTTCTTGATTACTTTTATCATCAATAGAATCATCGATTGAATCGATGACTTTAGATGTGGATACATTTGATGATGATCATCATCATGGTCCGTCATTAATCGATTCACATGATGATGATGAATCATCTTTATCGCCAACAATCAATTTATTTTCAAGGAATATTACATCAACAGTAACCACCGATGTTGTTCAACAATCGATTGATGATCGATCACAATCGATTCAATCATCAATGTCATTAGCAGCAGCAGCAGCAGCACAATCCTATCTACTTTGGTCTCAAATAAACAACGGATCAATTATCCCACATACACCAGCATCATTACCACCACCACCACCGCCGCCAACAACAACAACTGAATCATTAAAATTACAATTACAAATGATGTTTCAGGCTGCATTACAAAAACAACAACAACAACAACAACAACATAATCATCAACCGCATCAACTGGAACGTTCATCAATATCATCGATAAAACATCAACAACAACAATCACAATCATCATCAACGAATCAATCACCAACGAATCAATCATCAATAAGAAATCGATTATGGCGTCCATATTGAGAAAATGTTGTTGTTATTTTTTATTATTATTAAATCAAATTGTACAAATCAAAAACAAAAACTTACAAAAACTTACATAAACTTCAATTTTTTTGAATCCAAAAAATAAAAAGAAAGATTTTCATGTTAATAATTTTGTCGTATCAATAAATATTGATTGATTATTGATTGAATTTGTTCAGGATTATTTTCATTTGTTATCGCAATTAATTCATCAATTAATTGTTGTATATTCATTTTGGAATAATCTTTTGATTCAGATAAATTGATAGCCATAACTATTACGATTGTTATGGATGATATGATGATGAAGAAGATGATGAACGTCGAAAACATGGTCATTTTTTTTTTTGTTGTTGATGGATCGAGTTGTAATAGTTTCGTCTAGTATAAATCATTACACATCGTTACATGGGTTTAAATAGTCAATTTTTGTCGTTTTGGTTGATAATGGTAGTTGCCGTCATATTTTTTGGATTCAATTCTGATTCATCAAACAATATGAATACGGGTTTTTCTTTCCAACTATATTGTATTAGCATTGATGATATATTTGTAAACCAAATAAATGCTATTATAATTATCATTGCTATAATTAATAATAATGCCATACGGGCAATCATTATCATTGGTGATACTTTTTTTGAATGATAATGATTATATAATAATTTATTATATGGACGATTTTTTTTAAATAAATTCAACATTTTTTCTCTTTGCTTGCTTTAATTTCTCAGGGTTTCTGTATTATTATTTATAACGGGACCAGAATGATGATGATGTTTCGACAAGTTTTTTCACCTAAAAAACAGAAAGAAAAATTAGAAATTTTATCAAAAAATTTTTGGTTCGTATTTGGTTTTCGAAAAGAAAAATTCGTAGAATTTTTACCAAATTTATGTAGATTTTCGAAAGAATTAAAAGTTTTTTTGTTCACAATTAACTTAAACACAGAGAAAAAAAATCAATTAGATTTGACCTAAATATTTGGTTGGTACAATTAAAAAAAATGAAAATGAAAACAACAAACAAACAACAATGACTGAATTGCAAGAAAGAAAAACATTCAATTTCGGATTTAGTGATTTATAATAAGTTTTTTTTCGATTGTAGTGTAGTTTTGTTTCAATCCTTTTTTGGTTAATGATTACTATAGTAGAAATTAGTTGAAGGGGAAAAAACTTTTGTCAAGAAAGATAATAATGATTACTACATTGGACACATATATAAACACAACCGAAACATAGATTGAAAATTAACGAAGATGACTTTTCCGAAAATTTTGTCAAACGTCTAGATTCAGTTAACATAATGATCGTAGTAGTCGTCGTCGTTGATTTGTTGTCGTTGTTGTTGTTGTCATTACAATTATCATCATTATCATTACTGATGATCATCATTGACAAAGCAAATAAAACATCGATTTTATCATCATCATCATCATCATTCGATTCGGTTCAGGTATATTATACTAACACAAATATCACCGGTTATTGTTGTTTGTTTGTTTGCTTGTTAGTTAGTTAGTTAAGATAAGAGACCAAAACAAAAACGAAACATTTTTTGGAGGTAAATAAACAAGCAAATATGAAACGTAACTCAGAAAAAAAAATTCACAAACAACGAATATGATTTTTTTTTCGAAATGATGAATGTAATGATCAGATGAGTAAATGAAATGAAAATGACAATAATGATGATGACCAGAATGATGATGACCAGATTAATAATGATATACCACTTTTTCTAACCGAGACCGAAAATAATATTCTGGACTGATAAAATAAAAACATGGCAAGTGAGTGAGAGAAAATGGAGAGATATAGAATAATTTTTGTTCTGGGGAATCCAGAAAAAAAAACATGCATGGAAAACCAACCTTGTCATTTGTCATAAGCATTATACGGATAGTGAATCGAATCGAATGATTCGACCCATAACAGAACAACAACAAAATAGATTCTCTCGCCGAGGAAAAGAACATGGACGATATATTGGTATGATTAATTTATCAAGCAAAATGAAAAAACGGCAGAAAAACGAATGGCATTAGAGCAAAAAACAGATTCTGGAGAGATTCTGGAGAGATTCTGGTAAAAAAAGGTAAATACAAAAACAAAACAAAAAAACACAAAAAACATAAACCCGGATATGAATTGTTTTCGAATGAGTTGAATGAAACTCTCTTTGTCTGTCTGTCTGTCTGTGTGGATTAACAAAAAACATTCGATCCATTCATAAACGACGAATTTTTTTTTGTTTTTCGGGAATGATTTTTTCGTTGTTTTGTTTTTGTTTTTTCTGGGTAAAATCTATTTGGAAAATCGGAAAAAAATTAAATTTAAAAAAAACTAATCTAATCAACCGAAGAAAAAACATTAAATGTCATCATAGCTGTCAACATAATCCATCAAAACAAAAAAAAAACATTTATGGATGATCACTATCAGAACTCCCGAAAAAACAAACGGAGAAAAACAGAAACCTTCATCTTTCGCATTTCGCATTATCATCATCATTTGGCCATGATGATGATGATGATGATGATGATAATTCGTTAAATGCAAATGTCATGGTCTGATGAAAGACATTTTTTTTTCTTGTCAGATAAATATTGCACCCGAACAAAACGAACGAAAATATCAAAACAAACACCTATATATAATGGCTTAAATCAACAAGTAGTTTTTTTTGCGAAAAAAGAAAAAAAAATTACGAGTGTGAAACAGCAAACAATCAACAGCAATCAGAAAATAACCGTCATCATCATAATCATCATTATCAAAAGATTAAAAGATCAGCAAACAAAACAAACAAACAAAATAAAATATAAGGCAAAAACAACATAATGGGAGCCATCAGGGTAGAAATATTAGAAAAATATATGTGAGTTTTGTTGTTGTTGTTGTTTCCGTGTGTAAATTATGTTTTCTTTGTTTTTTGTTTTCGCATTTAAGAATTCGGATAATTCATTTGAATTTAAAGCCATGGAACAAACTGATGATTATGATGATGATGATGATGACCAAAATGACATCAGAAGATAAACAGAAAACATAATCAAAATGTCATTGAAGAGTTAAATGTTTATGATCATTATTAGTTTGGTCTGTGTTTTCTGTTTTTTTTTTTTTTTTTGGTTCGGCTTCGATGACCATCATGATGATTGTTTTGCTTTGTTTTAGTGTGTGTGTCATATTGGGGTTTTTGGTATGTGGTTTTTTGTTTGTTTTTTCTGGGAGAAACAAATTGTGAGAATTTTTTCTCCGTTTCGTTCATCATCATCATCATCGTTTTGCGAAAGCCACAATAATCAACGATTTGGAAAACCTTCAAAAAACAAAACAAAACGTTAAATTATTTTTCGAAAAGAAAATTGAAGGTAAAAAAACATAAAAGAATCCTTGGCGTAGCCAAAACAAACGAAAATTGCTCCAATTTTTATCAAGAGATATATATAGCAGATTTCAAACCGATAACAAATTCTTTTTTTCTGATGGAATCCTGGTTTCTAGGATTCCATTTCTTCACCACCACCGCCACCATTATCATTCCTGTACACCATCACGATATAATCATTTAAATGATTAACGTCATTTAATAAAATTCCCGAAACCAAAAAAAAAAAAAAAAACATTCGAAACGAAAAACATTCGAAATGAAAAAACATTCGAAACGAATCGAACGCATGCTCGATTCGAAAAAAAAAGAATTTCGAATGTTTTTTTTTGGAACGACCAGAATACCGTATCCATTGGTTACCTTTTGGTCGTTAATGTTCTGATAATGTTTTTGCCCGAAAAAAATATTGAAGAAAGAAAATACTATACAATTCCCGATTATGAAACACAAGAATTGGGCAAAAAAAATGGAAAATATTCCACAATTCTACCGACGACGACGACGATAATGTTTTTTGTTATTTTCGGTTTCATTTTCATTTTTTATTAGTTTATTCTGTCCATGGTATGTGTAAAGTCATTTTGGTTGATTTTTTTTCTAATGTTTTTGTTTCTTTTTATATTTCATTAGTGTATCGTCGTCATTCAAATTTATCCTTTGATCTCATTCTGGTGATTAATTTGTTTTCATCTTTTTCTGTGTGTGTGTTATTTCTGGTGATTTCAAGTGCTTGCTCAGAAAGTTTGCTGTAAAAAAAACCAAAATATCAAATGAATCAATGAAAACAAAAAACTAAAAACTATGCATATTGAAAATGTTGATGATAATATTGTCGATAATATTTATTTACACCAGCAACAACAACAACAACAACTACAGCAAGAATATTCAATGAAATCAATGGATAATTTTGTCAAGAATAAAGAAAAAAATGATGATTCAATGTTCGATGATGATGATGATAATGTAAAATTATCCAATGATAATGTTGGTGATAATGTTGTTGATAATAATAATAATTCAGCAAAAGAGAATCAAAATCTAATACCATGTACATTATGTCAACGAAAATTTTTATCCGATCGATTGGTAAGTAGTAAACTTTGTTCTTGTTTTTTTGCTTTTTCCCACTGTGTATATTCCATCCACAAAAAAAAACATTTCATTGACCTGACACAGAAAACACAATCAATCAATCAATCAATCAATTCAGGAAAAAAAAACAAAAAATCGATCTCATATAGAACAGTGTTTTTTGTTTTAATATTCCAAATCGATAGGGCGGTGTTTTCGCTTTGTTGTTGTTTTTAAAGAATATCCAGGAAATTCACAAATAACGAATAATGAATTCTAACTTTTTCTTTTTTGTTTCCAAACAGGAAAAACATTTAATAATATGTCAAAAAATTAAGGAAAAAAAGAGAAAATTATTCGATGCAGCAAAACAGAGGGCTGAAAATTTGGATAAAATCAACTTGGTGCCGACAGAAATTACTATCAATGAACCAGTATTGAAATCAACGAATAAAAACCTGATTAAAACAAAGAAAACGATAAAATCGGATAAAAATGATTCGTCGACGACAAAACAATCCAATTGGCGACAACAACATCAAGAATTTATTCGTACAATACGTGCAGCACGTGGTGTATCAATCGATGATAATAATATTGATGATGGTGATGGTGATGGCAATGGTGATAATCCAATGGATAATCAAAAAACAATACCGGCAGGTTTTACTGAATGTCCAACATGTCAACGAAGATTTTCAATCAAAGCTGCTGATCGTCATATTGAATGGTGTGCTGAATCAAAACGTAAACAACAAGATCGACAACAAAATTTACAAAAAAATCAAGAAGCATTAGAACGTATGAAAGCACGGACAAAGGTAAAACAGAAATTATGTAATTTGTTTTTTCCCTCATTTATTTTGTTTTGGAGAAAGAATGATAGATAGGTAGAAATTGATGCCAATGTCAAGTTCATCATCATTTTTTTTCGGAATCGATTTTACAATTTAAAATTTTTCTTCTTTTCTGTTCTATTTCGGAAGAAATTTTAAATTGTTTGCGTGTTTGACATTGAAGAAAGAAAGAAAGCAAAAGAAGAAGAAAAAAAAAGCGAAACAGAATAAACATGAACTTCAAAGTTTTTGAATTTCTTTTTTTTTGAAGAAAAAATGTATGAAGATCATAAGAAAGTAATGACAATTTTTTTTGTTGAAAAAACTAAAAATAATCGATATTATCGATTCAGGCCTACCAAAAATTAACGATTCGTTAGTTTTTTGTTTGCCGGAAAATATGTTTGAATTTTTTTTTCAAATTTAAAACAAGTCAGAATGAAAATGAAACTTGAAAAAAATTATGACATCCTTGAACTTCAAACATATATAAATAAATAAATCATTCATTATCGTTAGTTATCGATTAAGTTATGAATAGAGAAATGTTTTTCTGTTTTGTTTTTCTCCAATTGGTTTTTGTTGTTTGTTGTTTTTGTTGCTAATCGCTTTTTGATCGACAACAACAGCAATTAAAACGGATATGGCCAAAATAGATTTCGATAATAATCGATTCGATCGATCGCGGATTGATTGGGTGAAAATTTTTCTGCCCTAAAAAAATTCATTCTGTATGCATGCTACAATGGGGGTAAAATGGATCGATATTTTTTTTTTGTTGTTGTTTTCAATATCCAACCGCGTTTCGGTGTTTTAATTGAATTTTTTCTAATGAATTTTTGTTTCTTTATTCGTTTTTCAGTATAAACCGAATGTTTCAAGTACAAATAATAATGGTAAATCATTATTATCAAGATCAAAATCAATAACAACATTATCGAGTACCGGTTCGACAATATCATCAACATCATCAGTAACATCGACATCGACAACAATTCGTTCGAAATCAAAAGATAAACCATCGAAATCAACAAAAACCAATGAAAATTCATCAACAATTAATCATCATCGACGAAATAATACAAGAATTATATCAAAAAGTTCAGATAATTTACCTGCTGCAGTTAAAATGGCAAAAACTACTGCGACAACAACGATGAATAATTCAAAAATTCATACGAATAAATCACCTTCGTTATCAAGACGCACAACAACAACGAATACACCGAACAATAGCAGTAAAAATAATCAAAAATTTATTAAAAAAACAACAACAGGAAATATAAATGGTCATGTTACAAAATTAACAGTAACAAGTAAAATTGATACCGGTATTAATCCAGATCGTAATCCAAGTCGTAATCGTAATCATGAAAAATCTGCACCAATTATGAAATTTAAGGAAAAATTTCCAAATCATCATCTAAATAATCATGCCAAATCAATTATTGATCAATTTCAAGATATTGAACATATTTTACGTAGAAATTCAATGGCTATTTATGATGATTCACCTAAAACAGTACCCGGTGTACGTATTGGTGGTATTTCACCTGTTAAAAAATCAACAAATAAAACAAATAATCGTAATGATAATGATAATAATAGGTAGGATTCATTCATCTTTTTTCGCTTTAATTCCTATGTTTACATTTAGATAAAAATCAATTCGTTTATTTATTCAATTTATTTATTTATTTAATAACAGAAATATTTTATCAAGATCGGAAACTAATCTACAACAAATGTTGGTAGAAGGTGGTGGTGGTGGTGGTGATATTAAAAAACGTATCGATCAATATATTAATCGTCTCTATGACAATCCAATATGGTCAACAGCCAATAATAATGGTCTTGTTAATAGAATCAGTGATAATGATATGGTTGGTAATATGATGATAGGTCAACAACCACCATTGCCATTACAAACACATCATAATAATGGTCGTATAACAGAATTATCAAATCATGATCATCATCAGCAATCTGATTCAATAATTCGACAAAATTCAGCAAATAGTGATGAAGCCCGAATGTCAACATCAGATTCAACAGATTCTGGATTAGGTGTTATTGTTGGTGGTTTTGGTTTGAATGGTTGTACAAATCAATTATTAGAAACAGTTAATGAATGTGATAATATTAATCGATTAAAATCACAACAATCAAATCGTTCGGGTAGTAAAACAAGTAATCGTACATTTAGAGCCGATATGATTAATTCACCAACAATGTCTGATATTGAACCAATTAATAATAATCATTTATTATTACGTAATAGTTCTTTAAATGAAATTGAATTGAATGATAATTCAATATTAATTGATAATCATCATCATCAACAAAAACAACAAATTATTGATCATGAAATTAGACCAAGATTTTGTCATCAATGTGGTACAAAATATCCAAATGTAATGGCCAAATTTTGTTATGAATGTGGTTCAAGAAGATATGAAACGATGACATAAATGACTCAACAAAAAAAAAAGATAAACAACTTTTGGATACAAAAACATTGTTTTTAAATTTACATTTGCAAATTTTACAAATTGGTGCAATTTTAGTTGATATTTTTTTTTCTTGTTATACCATTTAGAAGTTAAATGTCAAACATTTGTGCAATATAATTGTTCAGAACAGAATTTTTACAGAATCATAAAAAAAAACAGAATTTTCTTGATGGAAAATTAAAAAAAACAAACAATTCCTATCATCAAACATTATCATCATCATCATAAATTCTACATTCTATTTTATTGTTTTACAATGTTTTATTTGTATTTAAAAATGAATAAATTCTTTTTTTTTTCTGTTTTTTTTGTTTTCAAATCTTGATGATTCTGGAATTCTTGAATTGCAAAAAAAATCGAACGAATTTTTTTTTCTTCAAAATAAGAATCTAATAACGCCATCTATCGATCGATTTTGAATGTAAAAACAAGTTTTTTTTTCGTTTCACATCATCTGCTCATTGATAAAGGGAAAAAACAAAACGTCATTCTCGATTTCAGATGTTTTATGTTTTTTTTGGGAGATTTTGTTTGATGATTTACCAAAATGAAATGAGCGAAATTGATACATTATCCACATACAGCATGAGTCATGAAATGAATTGAAATCCAAAACGAAACGAACAAAAAAAAACATTATCATTTTTTATTCGAATTTACGAACAAAAAAAAAAAAAAAAAATGATAAAATTTTTGGTTTGGTTTCGGAAAAAATATATAGAAATATTTCCTTCATATTCATTCAAATGGTAGTAGTGGTAAATATATTTCTCTCTTTCTCTCTTTGAATTCATTTCATGTTCGTTGTCATATTCCCCCTTTCGATGAAAAGAAAACTTTCCAACAACAACAACAATCGAATACAAAAAAAAAAATCAGATGTGTAAAGAAGATCTTTGCGAAAACAACAACAACAACAACGATAAAGTTGAGCCAAAACAAAACAAAAAAAAACCAGAATGATTCTCTGTTATCATCATTTTGATGGTCAGTATTTTTTGAAAATTAATTTTTTGTTTTTTTGAAAATTTTCCTTTAATTTTTTTTTGGTTTTTCTTGCTTCTATAAATGTCATCATCAGCGTAATTAGATAATTTTTTTTCCATTTTTGATTGGATACCAAAATCAAAACCAAAACAAAAAAAAAATCACGACTATAGCAACGACAAACAAACAACAACAACTGCGTTTCATCAAACAGCATCATAATCATAATCATCATTATTTGATAATTTCTGTGCATACACCACCATCGACGTCTGTTTGTCAATTTTGTTGTTGATAAAACAACAAATATATACACCCCTGATTAAAAAAAAAACAAAAACGCAACATCAATCAAACGAACAGCGAAAAATTTTCCAGGTATTTTTTTTCTTTCTACTGAAAGAGTTTTTCCCAAAATTTTTTTCCACCTGAACTTCGTCTTTGTTTAATGAAATTCATGTTTTTTTTTGTTTTTAAATATTTCATATTATATCCCATTATCATTATTAATAAGTTTTCTACTTTTCCTCATCATCATTATATAGGTGAAAAATTCAAACAACAACAAACAAACAACAATTTTTACTCTTGAAAATCAAATAGCCATACACACTCTATATATATCAACAATAACAATAATATTCAGTGTGTTTTTGCATACGTGTATTAGGTGTTTTTCGTTGTTTTTGGCCAATATCTTTTTCATTCAATTTGACATCGAAACCTGATTATTTCTGTTTTTGTGTTTGTGTGTTTTGTGTATGTGTTTTGAGCACATTTTTCAATCATCATCATCGATATTCAAATTTCTATCGAGGAAGATTCTTGTGTGTAAATAAAAATATAAAGTTTTGAGGGGTTTTTTTTTGTTCAAAGTGAAAATCATAAACAAACAAAAAAATTAGAAAATGTCGACTGCATCTGGTCCATATAATTATTCCTATATATTTAAATATATAATTATAGGTGATATGGGTGTTGGAAAATCATGTTTACTTCATCAATTTACTGATAAAAAATGTAAGTTTCCTTTCCCCCCCAAAATCGATTTTGCAACGACAGAATTTTGATCAAATTTTCACTTTTTTTCCATTTTCACAATATCATTCAGTCATGGCTGATTGTCCACATACGTAAGTTTGATTTTTCTGCGAAAAAAATTGATGAAATTTTCATTTTTTTTACTGAATTTTTTTTTCGTTGTTATTCATATTACAGAATCGGTGTTGAATTTGGTACACGTATTATTGAAGTTGGTGGACAAAAAATTAAGCTACAAATATGGGATACAGCCGGTCAGGTACTGTACTGTTGTTGTTGATTTATTGATTCAATCGTTTTAATTGATTTTTTGGCTAACAAAACAGGAAAGATTTCGTGCCGTAACACGTAGTTATTATCGTGGTGCAGCCGGTGCACTTATGGTCTATGATATTACGTATGTTTTGAGGTTGATGATTTTGTTTCAAGAAAATCAATTTTAATTTTGAAAACTTATAGGAGACGTTCCACTTATAATCATTTAAGTTCATGGCTGACTGATGCCCGAAATTTAACCAATCCAAATACGGTTATATTTTTAATTGGTAATAAATCGGATTTAGATTCACAACGTGATGTTACATATGAAGAAGCTAAACAATTTGCCGATGAAAATGGTTTAATGTTTATTGAAACATCAGCAAAAACTGGTGATGGTGTTGAAGAAGCATTTCTTGAAACTGCACGTCGTATATTTTCAAATATCCAGGATGGTTCATTGGATTTGAATGCAGCTGAATCTGGTGTACAACATAAACCAAGCCCGGTTCTTTCATCATCATCAACAACAAATGCAAATGGTGGTAGACAAGATGGTAGCGGGAATCGTTCAGATTGTCAATGTTAAAATCATTTTATATTCATCAAACATTCATCATCATCCTCATCAAATTGAATCAACAACAACAAAAACCAACATATAGAATCAAGAAAATTTCCAAAATTTTTTTTTTCATCATCAATCAACCAACCAACCAACATTCAAACGCGAATATATTCTTGTTTTTTATCATCGAATGCTTATTTTTCATCATTATCATCATCATTTCATCCGTGTTGCAATTTCTTCTCTCATTCATTCATTCATCTTTGATTTGTTTTTTTTCAAACATTGTTAGAAATTTAGCATGAAAAAAAAATTGTCAAAATCATCATCAAATATTCAATAATTTATCTAGCCAGAAAATTGAAAATTTTTCTATTATTATTTTCTTCCAAAAAACAAACACAAAAACAAGATTGTTTCGAAGCAAAAACGACTCGAATCGAATGACATTCGCGAATCTTGATTTTCAAAACAAACAAAAAAAAAAAAAAATCAATTTCTTTTTTCTCTCTTCGCTCTCTATATTTTTGTTTTATTTTTAATTGAATATTTTTCATTGCAAAAAAACAAACAAAAAAAGAAATAAATTTTTTATTTTATTGGGATCAATTTGGATTGATGTTTTGCATCAATTCCGTTATTTAAAAAATAAAAAATTCGGAGTGTAAACGCCAAAATACACTCCAAAATAATAAACTCCAGATGATTTTTTTTTCTATCCATGGTTTGAGTCATTCATTTGGTTTCACCAGCAAAAACAACCAACGATGTCTGAACAGAAAAATAAACAATTGAAAATTATCTTTCTTTCATCCGAAGGTGCTGGCCATATTAATGCATGTGTCGGTTTGGCTCAAGAATTAGCTAAATGTGGCCATGAAATTTATTTTTTCAATAAACCATCAAGCATTGGTACATTTGAAAAACTTGGCTTCAAAGAAATTATCTTGCATGAAAATGCTGTCGTTGATGATACTGATGATGCTAAGAAGCAAGTAGAGAATAAAGATGTTGATCAAGGTAAATTACGTGAAACAATTATCAATTCAAATCTGCTAGCAGATTTATCACCATATGATCAATTGGATGTTTTTGATCGTCATAAGAATAGTAATTTTTTTGGTTTTTCAATGATCAATGATATCCAAAAAGTTCATGAACAAATCCGGCAATCGTTAAGTGAACAAAAACCTGATCTGGTGATTGTTGATTATATTCTGATTCCACCATGTATTGCATATGGTCAAATACCATGGGCATATCTTTGCAGTCATAATCCACTTCATTTATTCAATTCACAATTGTTACCACCGATTACATCGGGTTTGCCAACCGATAATCGTTCTGGTTGGGCAGATTTTTATGATAAATTTCGTAAAACATATCAATCCAGTTTGCAATATTGTCAAAATGAATTAAACAAACATTATCAATGTCCTGATGTGAACAAAAATCAATTTTTATTTCTATCACCACATTTCAATATTTATGGTTATCCTGAACAATTAGATTATACGGATATTATTACATTACCGGAAAATGTTGTACGTTTGGATGGATTTTGTCGTCAACAATCTACCACCACCACCGATGACAATGATAACAAAACATTCGAATTACCCGAAAACATCAAAACTCGACTGAGTGATACAGTTAAATTGATTTATTTTTCACTGGGAACATTTGGTAGTACAAATGTAACATTGATGCAAAAAATTCTTAATGAATTGGCCGGCTGTCCACATCAAATAATTGTTTCTACTGGACAATCACATCAACAATTATCGCTTTCCGAAAATATGTATGGACAATCATATCTACCACAAATGTCAATTTTACCTTTGGTAGATTTAGTTATTACACATGGTGGTAATAATACTGTTACCGAAACAATGTCATATGGTAAACCAATGATTGTAATGCCATTGTTTGCCGATCAACATGATAATGCACAACGTATTATGGAAAAAGGTTTTGGTTATCGTATTAATCCTCATCGTTTTGAATCGAATCAATTGATTCAATTGATACAGCAAATTTTTTCCGATAAAATAATGATCGAACGTTGTACAAACGCTGGTAATTTGATTCGTAAATCTAATTCCAAATGGAAAGCATGTAAAAAAATTGAAAAATTACTAAACAACAACAAAGAATAACTTTGATGGCTTTTATTTTGTTTCATGGAAACAAAATATAAAATAATTCATGCTTTTGCTTGTGTGTGTCTATAATGACTAAATGTTATGTTTTTGTTTTTCAAAAATATAAAATGTTTTTCAAAATATTTACAAATTTCCCCCTCCATTCAATTCATATATATTATTATTATCATGATGATCGAATAGTATGATGAACCACATCGTTTACTACATCCGATATAATTAAACGTGGTTCCGATCCAATCGTTTGAATGGAATGATTATTATTATTATGATTATTATTGGCATTGTTATTTGCACCGGCTGCTGCTGCAGCAACTGCAGCAGCAGCTTCCATACCAACATCCACAACTGCTGTAATCATTTTTTTTACCGAACATTGTAATGGTGGTGGTGGTTTATTATTCGAGTTATTATTGGTGGTTGGATTGGAATAATTTTTCGATTTGGCGTGCGTTAAAATATGTGATTTAAGATTAGTTGATTGGGCAAATTTTTTCAGACAACCATCAAATGGACAGACATATGGACGATCACCTATTATTATCAACAAAAAATCATTATTCATTCATTTATGATTATCATTAGTAATTTACCTGTATGAATTCTAACATGAGTACGAAGATTGAAATCCAATGAAAATCGTTTTCCACATCCATCGAATGTACACTGTTTTTTCAACAATTATTATTATTATCGAAAATTTGAATTAATCAAAGAAGAATATTCTATATACCTGAAATGGTTTTTCGCCCGTATGCACTAATTGATGACGTTTTAGTTTACTTGATTCGACAAATGATTTTCCACATTCAGCACAAACATGTACACGTGGACCATGTGTATGAAGATGTTTTCGCATAGCACTATTATCACGAAACATTTTCATACAACCTCTATGTGGACATGCTATCGTACGTAGTTCATGTTCGCCCAATAATTTTCTATTCGATGAAACTTGATTCGAATTGGTATTCTTTACACTGGAACAAATGGACAAAACAAATTAATCAATCCATTCACTTTGGAAAAATATAATACAACACATACATAATTGTTGGACAATTATCATCGATTGGTTGAGGACAATTCTTATAGAATCCAGAAGGTAGAATATCTTCGATCGAAACATTGTTGTTATCGGTTGGAAAATCTTCCATAAAATTTATGGCTGGCATATCATCTGTATACAGAGATGGTCAGGAAAAGAAAAAAATCATTAGATGTTGTCTGTTTCGATTACTGTAAAAAACGTACCATGAGACCACATTGTAACGCTAAATTCGCCTTCCAATGTTTTGATTTGTACTTGTTTAGGTTGCCATTTTCTGCTTGGATTAATTGAAGATGATCTTTGTGGATTTGATAATTCTTGTGAATGATTTGTATCATCATCATCATCATCATCACCATCATCGTCTTCATCATCATTATCATCATTATTATCATTATCATCTTCGTGATCAACATTATTATTATTATCATTTGATAACAATGGTGGTGAATCGATTAAAACTTGTGGAGCCGATGGATATAATAGATCATGATCATCATCATCAACTGTTTCTTTCCAATTGGTCATGAATGGTTCGTTCAAATTGACAGCTATATATTTCAAGATTAACAATGATGATTATAATCATAAATGATTATACTTACCATCAAAATCATCATCTAAATGTGTAGTAAAAGGTACGGCTACAATATCAACATCATTTAATGATTCAATATTCGAATCAGCCATTCTGTCAATAGAATCTTACACATGAGCTATATATTTGGTGACAAGAAAACAAATTCCGCAAACAAAGAGAATTCAGAGAGAGAAAAAAAAGATAACAAAATGTAGCAAAATTGATGAAAATAAATCAAACGAAAAAATAGAATCAATTTTTTTTATTTTTTGAAATTGAAAAATTCAAAACCAAAACAATCGAAAAAAGAAAAAATTTCAGTTAAACAAACAAGCATTTTTTGGTTTCGACATTTTATCAAATAAACAATGCATGTATATGTGGGGGTAGTGGCAAACAAAAAGAAAAGAAAACGCGCAAGTTTTTTTTATAAAAACCAAACATTCGAAATGACATTCATAAATGATGTTACATTTTTGGAACACCATCTATTGAGAGAGAAAAAAATGTTGATAATTTTTTTTTTTGAAACATTTTATTTTTATTTTTTTTTAATTTCTTTGGCAAAAAAAAGATATGATCATAATCAATAAATACGATGATAATAATCAAGTGTGGTATGTGTGTGTGGTGACTGAATGTGATGAAATGTTTGAGCTAAATTCAATCGGTCAAAACATTTTCGGAAATCGAAATTGAAGAAGAAGGAAGACAAAAATCTTTCAATGAAAATTCTAATGATTCGAATGATGGCCTGGTTGATGGTTCCGATTGCCAACATGTTTTCATTAGATCATATATTTGATCGGGACATGATTCTGGTTTTGTTAATAGATTACCTTCTTTTAGATAACAAATCACTTGTTCATGTGTAAGGCCATAATATGGTTGTAATGCATAAGAGAATATTTCCCATAATAATACACCGAATGACCAAACATCGCTTGCAGTTGTAAATCGACCATATAATATTGCTTCTAATGGCATCCAACGTATTGGTAATGCATCGTTAGCAATATCAGCACGATAATAATTAGCTGCTTTCATTCGTTGTGAAAGACCAAAGTCAGAAATTTTTACCACCAATTTATCATTGACTAGACAATTACGTGTAGCCAGATCTCTATGTACGAAATGTTTGCTGGATAAATATACCATACCGGATGAAATTTGTTTGGCTACTTTTATCAATTCTTCGGTGGTCATTTTTTTCGGCAGATCAACAAATGCTTCTTGATTTGGATGACGTATTACATAGTTTGCTGGACCTAATGTTCGTAGAAATGAAGCAAGATCACCATATGCCATATATTCAACCAGTAGACACATTGGTTTACCAAGTGCACAAACACCTAATAATCGAACAACATTTGGATGATCAAATTCAGACATAAGTATTGCTTCACGTTCAAAATCTGATTGCATATCAATACTGGCTTCTTGACGTAATACTTTTACAGCAACCGAAGTTGTTTCCTCATCGGCTAATAATCCAGGTGCTTTGGCTAGAAATACCCGACCAAATGCACCACAACCAATATCACGAATATAAATGATTTTATTACGTGGATATTCCAGTGGTTCAAGTTTTGGATTCAATATAGCTGATGTACAATGATAAGTATTATTGGATGGTAATTTTGAAAGATCTAAATCGGTAGGTAAAGATCCTTCGATTGCTGTCATAGTTGATGCATACAAATTCATTCGATAACGAATTCGACGAATCATTAACGTAATGATCGATGTAACAATTACGATAAACATTATGACCAATCCAATACTTAATGGTAATAATAATGGATGTTGAACATGTAATACACTGCTTAATGGTCGACGAATCCAATCCATTAGATAAGATGCAAATGTTCGAAATGATAAATTTGAATTATTGATGGTAATTATTGTTGAACCATCACCATGATAATCATCATTATTATTTGTATTGTTTCGTTCACAAGGTGTAATGTCACAATGTTGCCAACGAACATATGGATCGGCTGTATAACACCATGGTAATGGTTCTTCACCACCAGCATTACGACAATAATTTTCCGAATTCCAAATCTCTTCAAATACAAATGGTGGTCGATTATGTGCATGTGGTGTTTGTGAATCCCATCGTTGACATGGCAGACCATGTTTGGTTATATTTATAGTGCCTTGATAAAAACGACCACGACCTTCAATACAATCGATAGTTGCTTTATCCGAACGAAATGTAGTCAATTCAGCATGTGAACATTGTTCCGGATTTGTTTGATTAGCATGTGATGGTAATTGTTCACAAATGGGCAAACGAAAATGACCACGTGATTTAAAATAAACACCACGTTGACGATTATCTTCAAGCAATGCCCATTCACGATTACAAAATGATTCACGTATAGCTATACAATCTTCTTGACATAATGGTTTACCCATTGGAAATCTTTTCGACCATGAACATTGTGGAAATGCATAATGACAAAGTAATTTTTCAGCTGCATTTTTACATGGTTCCTGTAATGATTGTATTAATTCTTTCCATAAATTTTTAACAATTTCTTCATTAATATTATGTGCAAAATCATCAATATCGCTAACATTATAAAAAACTAATGAATTACGTGGTACATGTTCACGACATATTTGTCCCATATATGGTGCACAATAACCATCCGGTAACATTCGTTTTTTTTCCTCTTCTTCCAATTCGATTGATTCTAATTGTTCGGTTGGTTCTTTCGCCGGAATAAAATGAACAATGTTACTTTCGTTTACTGATTATATCATTTTGATCAACTTACCTTGAATTTCTTGTACATAAATTTCATATATTCGAACATCTTCAACTGTTTGATTGATTGATGTAAGAAAATTTGTTGCTTTACAAGTAATATTCGTAGTGTTGGTTGCATTGAATTGAATGAAAACATTTGAATAATGTTCACCATCGATTAGCTAAGTAACGGAAAAAAATAAATCAGTTAAATTCCTGTTTTGAGTAAAGTAAAGTGAATAATTACCGATCGATTATCGATGAATAATTCAATTTTAGGTGCTGGTTGTCCTCGTGCATTACATTCAATAGGAACATTTGTTCCTTTCGTAACATTATAAACAAAACGTTGACCACCGGTTATTTTGGCGCCATCTTTATCCAAATTTGAATTTGAATAGATCAGCATTATCATCATCAAATCAAATCAATCATCAACAACAACAACAACTTACATTGAACCGAAAGCCGTGCTGGTCGTGAAACATCAAGTCCTAATTCATTACGAGCAGTACATTGATAAACACCTTCATCCAATTCACTAACATAATCAATGTGAAGACTTGATATTGATCCATTATCCGGTATATGTAATAATGTTTGTCGATGACGTGATAATGGTATTGATTGACCATTACGTTGCCAATTTATTGTTAATTGTGAATCATTATTCGGTAATGTACCACATGATAATGTTACATTTTCACCGGCAACTACCGTTATTGATTTTGGACCAAATTCAATGTTGGGCACTATGGTGGTGGTGGCGGGGAAAGTGAGTGGGAAAAATGAAAGCAAAAAGTTAATCCGCAATGAGCCAATCAATCATTTTAAGCACTTACATTCTTCACTGAATACATTGCTAATCAGCAATAATGGAAATAATAACGATGAAGCAAAAATAAACAGCTGAATGACAGTACGAATGGATTTTAAGAAAATCATTCTGAAAAAAAATCAACAACAACAAACAAACGATTCACTATCGAAGATGTATCGGGATTTCATATCGGGAACAATCGATGAAAAAAAAAGAAGAAAAGAAAATCCTGCTGCATTATTTCCGTATTCAATGCACGTAATCGTCGTCTTCTTCGTTGGCTAATTTATTGAACAAACATTTTTACGCACAAAAACACATTCCTTACATGTTCACTTCACTTCAAAATTTGACAATCAAAAAAACAAAATTTCGACAAAATCCGAAATTCATTCGATTTGACAAAAAACAAAACAAAACAAAACATTCACAATTCGAACCATCTGCCCATCAACCAAACGTTTCATATTTTTATTTTTTGCGTGTTCATCGATAATTCCTCTTAATTCGACAATAAACAAAATGAATGGAATGAAATGAAACGAAACGAACAACGAACCACCCTCATAACTGTTCATTCGGGTTTAGAAATTCTTCCTCTCTTTTCTCATTACTAACACTCCGTTAGCACACAACGAACACAGTTGAACACGGTTATCCAACTGATCCAGAGACTTGGTCCATAGAGAGAGAGAGAGAGAGAGAGAGAGAGAGAGAGAGAGAGAGAGAGAGAGAGAGAGAGAGAGAGAGTCAGTGAGAGCTCATTCATTCGCTAACTTTTGATTGATTCGGTTTTTGGAACACAGAAAAAAAAAGTTTGATTTTTTTTTCTCCCAAAACGAATAATGAATCGAGATGTTTTTTTTAACAACAACATCCCATCCAATCTCTTTTGCACTCTCTGTGGATGCCGTTACTTTTGCTTTTTAGTTCCGCGAAAATCTGGTCGATCAGGGATTTTACAAAGTTTTTTTTTTTTGGTTTTGGTTTTGGGTAATGTTCTATGCATAGGCATTCCGCGTTGAAATCATCCGCTTTTTTTCATATATAGTGAATGATGATGTTCGAATGTTTGATGATGCTTCCATTGAATTCCAAAATTTGAAACTTCTAACTTCAACTTGACTTTTGGCCGAAAAAAACATAAATAATCCCTAAATAATGAATCGATTGGAGCAAAGTTTTTTTTACTAATTGCATACGATAATTAGTAAATGATTAGTAAAAGATTATCATCCATGGATCCATGGCCAAATTGTTTTTTTGTTGTTGTTTTTGTTGGAAATTCTTCTTGTCCACTATATATCATCAACAAAGAATGCAGGAATCATGCGTCATTCAATTGGATTCTTTCTGGCTATATATTAGATTCTAACACACACACACACACAAATCTCAAAGGCGCCAACAGAATTAACTTTTGAATTTCAAAAGGCGAAAAAAAACGGAAAAACAAAAAATGAAATTCCTTTTTGGAATCGAAGAATTTTATTTCAAAATTCGAAAGTGATATATTCACACTAATATCGATAGTATCGATCGATTCCAAAAAGAAAAAGATTCGTTAAATTCAGGCAAACTGTTGCTCAATATTTCAAAGATTTTAAAAGAAAAAAATTTGTTTTTAACCATTCCATTTTTTGATTTTTTTTTAAATTTCATTCCAAATGAATTTTATTGCCGATAAAAATGGCAATACAATATCATCAACGAAAATTGTTCATCCAATCGATGATGCACCATATTGTGAAAATTGTTGGCAAGGTGATGAATTTTTCAATTTAAATTGTCAACAATGTTTTGATAGATTTCAGGATGAAAAAACTACCATATCACAATTGATGGCCATTGCTCGACAATGGCATCCAGATATTCAAACCAATATGGATTTGTTAATCAATCGAATGCTGGAAAAAGGAGCACATGCTGATGATCGTGATGAATTGACCGATATGTAAATAATTGATTTTCTTTTCTTTTTCATTTATAACTTGAATTTATTTCGATTCATCATCATCCTATAGGACATTATTGCATTTTGCATGCAAATCAGGCGCCATTGGCATTGGTGATGAGGACAAAAGTCTAAATCTGGTTGTTGCATTGATCGAAAAATATCAGGCAAATCCAAATTTGATTTGCAAATGGAATGATATGAGTGCTTTACACATTGCTACCTATTTTGATGTTGCACCGGTTGTTGGTTATCTGGTAACAGTGGTCAAACCATCGATTATCGATTATCCAAGTCGATATTCAGATTCACAAACACCATTGCATATAGCTGCAACAAATCTTTGTTTGCGATCTGCTCGTATTCTGCTATCGTCAGGTGCAAATATCTTGCTCAAAGATGATCGAATGCGTACTCCATTAGATTGTGTTCCCACCGAATCGGATCCAAGTTTTTCCTGGTTCGAAATGCAACAACCAGATATTTCATTGGAATTAAGATCCATTCTGGAAGAGGCAACTTTAATCATTTCAGGTGAATCTAATTCAACCGATGCTGAATGTATGAAAACCGCTAAAGTTGTTCTATCGGCTTTGGGATTAGAAATCGGTGATAGAATCATTGTTGGTAATGCTAAAATTGGTACTCTTCGTTATTGTGGTATGTGTGAATTATCGATTTTATTTTTTGTTTTGTTTTACAAATTAATCACAATTGAAATTCAGGACCAACACAATTTGCTACGGGAATCTGGACAGGTATTGAATTGGACGAACCTATCGGTAAAAATGATGGCAGTATTGATGGTATACGATATTTTGTTTGTCCACCACAATACGGTATTTTTGCACCGATCAATCGCATATCAAAATTGGATACCGATGATTGTGATCTGATGATGATGATGAATCATAGTTTTGATTCGAAACAACATGGCAAACAATCAAATGGTCAACATCATTATAGTCTGAGTTATAATCCATTGAATGTACATTCGAAAATCGATACAGGACTTAATACAATTTCTCGTCATAGTGATGTTAATTTATTATCTTCTTCACGATCATCGATCAATTCGGAAGATGTATTTATCGGTAGTAAAGTTTATCTTACTGATAAAAAAACCGGCATTGTTCGATTTATGGGACCAACAAAATTTGCACCCGGCATTTGGTATGGTATCGAATTAACTCGACCAATTGGTAAAAATGATGGCTCAGTACAAGGTGTTCGTTATTTTACTTGCAAACAACGTTTTGGTATTTTTGTTTCATTCGCACGAATTGCCAGAGTAATGTCAAGTTCGAATAGTAAAAATTCTCCATCACATATTTGTTCACCACATGATATATCCGAATCAGAAGATTCGGATATTAGTCCTAATTTTAGTGGTACCTCATCACTTGATCTACTTCAATTTACTCAGCTAAAAAATACTGAAAATAAATTATTATCCAATGATAAGATACGAAAATCAACAATTAGACGTTCAATGAGTTTATGTCGAAACATTTCCAATACAACAACAACAACAAGACATTCGATTAATAAAGAAGATAGAAATAAACTGCTTGATCCACAACAACAACAACAACAAGATTCATGGCTTCGAATCGGTGTCAATGTTCTTGTCAACAGTATGGTTGGATCGATTCGTTATATTGGATCGGTTCATTTTGCCGAAGGTATTTTTCTTGGTATTGAATTACGAACACCTAACGGTAAAAATGATGGTTCGATTGATGGAAAACGTTATTTTACTTGCAAGTAAATATCTTTTCCTTTTTTTGTTTTCATTAATCGATTGTAATCCTTTTCTCTTGTTTTTTTTTGATAGGACCAATCATGGCTTATTTGCCCCACCAAAAAAAGTTACTATTCGCGGTATAAATGCCGCAAAATTATTACCCGAATCTAATTAGACTTATAATATATATTACTGCTCATTGTATTTGTTCACTGTGATAATTTTATTTATCATATCAAAAAAGAAAAAATGATTTTTTTTTAGAAAAGAAAAAAATAATAAGTAAAAAAAAAATTTTTTTTGACTAGAAAAATGTGACCCAATGTCGAAATAGTGTGTGTGTGTGTTGAGATCAGATTCGAGATAGACGTTCAAAACCATTCATTCCTTTCAAAGGACTGTTATTATTACTTCGGGATGTTATAGAAAATCCTGGACCAAAATAACTATCCTGCAAAAGTGCTTGTGAATGTTTTACATTGGCCATACCCATCAATGGTGCCAATTTTTCGGTTAAACGACAAAAATTTCTTTCCAATTCTTTATGATATTCAATTTGTTGTTCATTACCATTGATAAGTTGACGATTTTTTGCCAAAGCTTCACCACATCTATGGTAATGGGGGTGAAAAAAAAATTTACATATCAGTGATATTCACGAGTCAAAAATCAAGTCAGAACAAAAAACTTACTTGGCACAAAATTCTTTAAATGCAACTCGTAAACTATCTTTTAATGGTAAAGTTGGACGTTGATAACCGGCAGGAATATTTGGTTCATCACTTAGAAAAACAAAAGCAATTTCAGCCGGACCTTGATTAACAGTAGTACCTACACAACCTTGCAGTACCATTTGTAAGATTTTAGCATCAACTGGTTCTTGATTGGCTGCAATAGCTAATTCACCGGTTTTTTTCTGTAAATCTTCAATGGCCACTTCAATCGGTAATAATGAATGTTGTTGTCGATTTTTTACCAAAATTCTTGTCTTTACATATGGAAATGCATGTTCAACCGAAAGTATTGTTTTTCTTTTATATTGTTCATAAAGTTGACCATGTGCTCGACCATCCATCGTAAACGGAGTAGAATAAATGAATCGTTCTATCAGGAAAAAAAAAGAAAAAGAAAAATCAATTGAATAAAAACTAATCTTTGCCAAAGAGCAAAACACAATTACTGATATTATAATTTCGTTCATAACAAGTTTTACGTGATTCCAATTCCCATGAATCAAAATATGGTTCCACATAAGTAATCTGGATGTATGCTGTTTGTTTTTTTTTTGAAATTGTAAAAAAAAATTCATTAAATTTTCAAAGTCAAAAAGAAAAAATTTTTTCATTTACCTTTATTTGGATCCAATTTCGAAATGTCTACATTATTCGAATCTTTAATCACTTCGACATTTTTTGCACCAAAACATTTACCATAAAATGTTTCCAAACGATTAGCAATTTCATGTAATTTAGTTAGAAAAGGTTCTTTGTAAACGAATTCTTTTTGATTAAGATCATTGAACAATTTTCCATAGAATCCAACACGAAAATAAGTGGCAAACACACGTTTTCCTTCTTGTTGTTCGATTTTAATAAAAACCTTATGCAATCGATCATGTATCCGCGATAATTCTTTATAATTATAATGAGTTTCATGTATTGGTAATAGTAATTTATAAATTTCATTCACACCTTCATACATTCCACTAACATCAAAATGTTCGGCTGCATGTTCCAACAATGCAATCAAACCGGATTCATTTAATTTTGCTGATTGTATTCCTTTTTTCGTATCATCAATATCTTCTTTAAAATAATTCATTTTATCAATATTAATATCTGAATTGGAATGAAGACTTTCTTCAAAAACATTTGGACAAACACGTTGAAATGCAGCACATGAAACCGGTAGATAATTTCTACGTGACATTTTATGTAAACATTCAGAAACTAATGCTGATGCATGAACTAAACATTGTGCAGCTTCAACTTTTTGTGATAATTCTAAATGTTTTCGGGCCATATTTTCAAGCCATGTAATTCGTAATTCTGGTGAATTTTGATAACCTTTTGCTACACGATACATTAAATCAAGTAACATTAATGGATCTTTTTCATGTTCTTTCATTTGCATTGTATCCGATAATATCATAATAAGATTATAAACTAATTCTCGTATTTGATTTGGAAATTGTGTTTCACGTACACTATCATCATTCAATGCATATAATAAAATATTATTCAATGCATTACGGATATTAATTTCATTGAACGTAAGACTTGTACCAACCAATTGACTTAATGACATTGTAATTTGAATTTTAATACGTGAATAATGACCATTTGATTGATAATATTGTCGTAATAGCAGATAAATTGATGCCGATGCATTTGTACGAATAGTTAATGTTTGTGATGCACAATGTTTCAATAATAAATGACATAATTCGGAACAAAATTCACCATCCGGTAAATCATCAATAAAAAGTAATTCAGGAAAATGATGTAGAATGGCACGTTGTATGTCGAATGCAGCTTTCAATACACGACTACTTTGGCGTAATGAAAATACTTGAAGCAAAGCATGTAATGCACTTGCAACAACAAATTCATCATTACCGTATTTATTTTTCAAACATAAACTTGATGTTGTCGTTGTTGTTGTTGTTTTGGTTGATGATGATGAATTACGAACAAAACTAGAAATACATTTAATACGTTGTCGAAAAATATTCACAATCATTGTTATTGAATCCAATACAATCAAATTGATCATCGTACAAAGATGTCCTTCCATAATGATTTCATCTTCAAAATTATTCAAATCATTATTTGAATCATCATGAATTGAATGATAACGATTAATAGTGGTGTTACGTTTCCATCGTAATCTTAGATCATTACTTGAACCATCATTCATTGTTGATACAAAACTTTGTGATGATGATGATTCACGACGACGAATCCATTCTTTACGTGCAGGTCCATTACGAATTGCATCATCTAATTTTTGAAATGATTGTCTTCGTTTGGAACTTTTCCGTATATGTTTAGCACCTTGATATTCAAAAATTCTTATTGTTATACGAAGTAATTCAATAAATGCTAACAAACGTTCATTTGAAAATTCATTCAAATATTGTATAAATAATCGATGATCAACATTACCAATAGTCCATATTAAACATAACAATAATGTTTCGGTAGCTTCTTTATTGATTCGTTGATATGAAAGTGTTTGACGATAAGTACTGGGCGATATTAATTTGTGCGGTGGAGATGATGAACAACTGTTGTTTGAAGTTGTTGATGATGATGATGATGATGATCCAATTGCCATTGCAATAGAATTTTCAATAAACAATGATCCATAACTATCCATATCATGACGAAATTGTCCTTTCGAAGAATTAAGTTTTCGTCGTTTACGACTTTCATTTGGTGAATAAAAACAATTATCTTTTGTTTCATCATGTAAATAATCAATAACATCAATCATAATGCCTATTAATGGTAAAAATAAACAAGCAGCACGATGTTTAATATTATAATCATTAAATCGTTCATCCCAATCAAATGCATTCATTATTGAACGTATTAATTGTGCAGCATGATTTTGTACGATATCTTTGGTCATTGTAAATGATTCAAGTAAAACACAAAATACTAATCCAATAAGCCAATGTTGACGTCGATATTCATCAGTTAATTCCGAATAAGGACGAATACGATCAAATATTAAATTTGAAAATATATTACTATCCAACATTTCTTTGGTCAGCGAAAAAGATGGTGAAAATTTCGTATTACCGGTGTTGTTGTTTTTGTTGTTGTTGGAATTTTGTTCCAAAGCAGCAAACAATGGTGTACCAAATGGAAGATTCAAAGCAACAAAATGTTCATGACCACAAATTATTCGTAAAAATGATACTTTCATTTCAAACAATTCTGCATTGATTTTTATTTGTTCATTTTTTTGGCTATCCATATCCATTTGTTTGCCGTTGTTGTTATTGTTGATCGATGTCGAAACTATTGTTGAAGCATTACTAATTTTAGTTAAATAAATTTTCATTAAACTAAATACATAATGACGATCAATAATTGAAAGAAGATCACGAATAAAAAATGATAATGAACGATTAACAATATTCACACATGATGATGGTTGTTGATGATTTGAATGTTTGTTACGAATTTCTCGTACTATATAATCACCAATTCTATGTATCAATCGATTTAGATTATTTTTCAAATATCGATCAATTGGTAAACGATGTACAATCTTTGAGTTTGATGTTAACGAAACAGTTATACAAAGACTTTTAAAAATTGAATCAAAAAAAAAGAATGAATATTTATATAGATTCTCCACTGTCGATTCATTTGAATGTTCTTTTGATAACCATTGTATGACAATTTCTTCATGGAATGTTGATCTTAACGTTTCATCTTTTTCATGATTCAAATCATTCACATTATGATTATGATTGTTACTGTTGTTCGTTGGTTCTGGTTGTGGAAAAATTACCTGATAATGAATAAATGTAGCTAAAATTCCACTTTGCATTTGTGAATAATCATCCGAATAAAGTTTTGAATTAATTTTAGCAACAATCGAAACCAATGTTTCAAATACCAATGTTTTAAATTGTTTGGATATCGTTGAAATATTTTGGTCATTCTTTTGTTCATCAAACAGTGATAATGGTGGTCGAACCATTAACATAATCAATCGATTCAATATAATATGAACAAATTTTACTAACGAATCGATATTTGAATTCTGTAAACCATTAATAGCAAGACAAAAATCTTCATAAAAATTATCTGAATGTAATAAACTTTGATTCTGACCACCATCTAATGATGATGTAATACGAAAAAATCGATTTACATAAACATCTTGAGCAAATATACTTGAATATGAATCAATATGAACAACAAATAATGATTTACGATTATCAATCCATTTAAGATTAGTCATTGCATCCATATCAGTTGGATTCAAAAATGAATAACCGGCTGTAGGCATTTCCGATACGATAGGCAAAGAAAATGATCCGGTTTGAAGACAATCATCCTGTAGTAATGGCAGCCATGTATAGCCAACAATTTCATCAATTGGTATATCATTTTTAGGTTTAGTATGTACATGAATGAATGTAAACAATAAATGTGTTTGTTTTTGCATCTGTGATGGTAAACGTATTTTAAATTCTTCGGAAAAATTTGGATTACGATTATGATAATTGATTGCTGTATATGATTCGGATAAATATTCCGGGCAACTAGATTTACCAAAAATCACCGGCATGGCACTGAATTTTTCTTCCGATGATAATAACTGTATTTTTACCGTAACATTTCTTGCTGAATTTTGTCGGGATGTAAAATTAACCGATCGTGGATAAACATAAAGAAGATTTCGATGTTCAATATGCGGTATTAATAGATCACGAAATTCAAGAATCTCCTTAATCGGACTAATACGATCATTCGGTTGATATGGATGAAGACGAATCAATTCTGGATTTACACGACATTTAATTTGATTTTCATCACGTACAGGACTTATATCCAATTTAAATGTACTCGCTATATATCGGATACGTTTTGAATTATGTGTTGAACGTCCAAATTCTTGTAAAAATTTATACAAATCTTCATCACTAAATTTTTCCGATTCATGACGATAAAATATTTTACTTGTTATTGTTACCGGTTTAAATTTATTATATGCTTGACATAGATCATATGATGATGATGATGTAATTATATCCGTTGATGATGAATGATTTGAAATAGCAGAATAATCTTTACTTGTCATTGTTAAATGTCTTTCAAGTGAACCTTTCCTAACGAAAGTTGATGTACATTCATTTGCAATACGTTTTAAACTATCCAAACTATTTGAACTATTACGATTACAATTTAATGATGTTTCACAATCTTTTTCCGTTATAGTCGGTGTTGTTGTTGTAGCCAAACAATTTCCCAATACATCTACCAAAGGAAATACTGCCCAAGCAAAAAACATTCGATAACGACCTAAACGTTCACAATTATTTTTTATCAAATTTTTCAGCCTATCCATTTTATTTGAATCATCGGGTGGTCGTTGATATGATTCAATCAAATCATTTATATCACTTTGAAATATTTTCTCTAATTTTATAACAAAATACATATCTGGACTTAAATGACTTAGATTGAATATAGCCGATTTAGATAATGTTGATAAATCTTGAAATGATATATGCGATTGTAACATATGTTTCATTGATTCAGTATTCAAATCAAAATAAAAATTTTCAGTTATTTTTTTCTTTAATTTTGAATCATAAATTGCTATTGATGCAAATAATGGTTCAATTGAAAGATCCATTTCAAGTGAAAGACATTTTAACAGGAATCGATAACGTGGTACATCCGATGGTGGTGATATTGATGGCCGTTGTTCAATGACCATTGTTGATTCATCGTCTGATTGTTTTTGTTGTTGTAATCGATATAGACAAAATAAAGGAAGTGCATTGTTGTTGTTGTTGTTGTTGCTGTTATTGTCATCATCCTGTTCGGTAAGGTCATAATTTATATTAAGTTCAGTAAAATATTCATCATAATTTTTTTCCAAAATATTATCAATATGATCATCTGAGTTTGTTGTAGGATTTTTGATAAAAAACAGCTGCTGTTGTTTCTTATCATTTTTATTATTGGATGTTTGTTGTTGCAGTTGTTGCGGATCATCACCATCGATAAATGTCCAGCTATTACGATTTTGATTAAGGGAAATATTATCACAAACAGATTGATTAATCAATTCTACAGCTAATGGTGTACGACAGCCACGGTCTTCATCACCATCATCATTATTATCATTATTATTATCATCATCGGTAGTAAAATCTTCTTCATCCGATGCTAATGGTGGTCGTACGGTGGATGTGGATGAAATCAATGATTGTGGACGTGGTGTATTTTTTGTGGATGTTTCCAATGAATATATTGTATTTGGTGTTGGTGATTCAATCACTGATAATGATTCATTTTTTGTTCGTATAGAACATTTTGAATCTATTTCATATTCTTGATGTTTTAATTGTTTAAAACGTTCTTTTTGTTCTAATTTTAAATATTCAATATTTTTTTCATATTGTTTAATTACAATCAATGATTTAAGATTACAGGCACCAATACATTGTATATAAGGATCTTCCGAAATACGTAGATTATGAAATTCTGGTAATGATTCTGGTTCTAATGTACGTAATGGTGGTTGATATTTTTCAACCATAATATCATCAAATGGAAATAATAATACTGAACGTAAATTCTGTTCAATACGATTCGAATGTTTCGCAATATAATCTTCATAATCATCAATTGGATCAACTAGATCAATGATTGATGTTTCACAATATAAACTATTACCAAGATTAACATTATTGATTGTTAAATTTTCATCACCGATGGCATTTTGATGACAAAGTATGGTTGTCATCATGGTGGTTTTATCCTCACCAAAACAATCATCACTGTTGTTATTATTATTATTATTATTGTTGTTGTTGTTGTTATTATTCGTTATAATCGATGCTGTTGTTGAAGCTGATGCTAAAATTTTGGCCAGTCTATGACGAATATCGACATTGCTATCTCTTCGATTTTTTCCAAAACAAAAGAAAAGAAAATTAATTTCAGATTTACGAATCATCATCAATATTCAATCAAATCTTACTTGATTATTTTACTGGCAAAAGCTCTACGGCCTGTCATTGACATTGTTTATAAACTAAATGAATGAATGAATGATTAAGTAAAACTAATTTTTCAAAAATCTACACTGTTAATATTTTTTTTTTTTTTTTGGTTGTTTGTCGCTCATCATTATCATCCTGATGATGATCTTTGGAAGTGTTGTCAAAGAGAGGGAGAGAGATACACAAACCATAAACACAAAAAACACAAATGATATCACTTTGTCGTAAAAAAAGCAACAGAAAACATTAACCAAAATAGGAAGTCACAAAAATATTTTTTGATTATGAAAAAAAGGTTTTTTGGGATTCAATTGTGGTGGTGGTTATGCATTGTTGAACTGTGCGTTGTGTTTGTTCGTTTGACAATGGACATGAATGAGTGATTACATGCAGGATCACCAACAAACCAGGATTCATTCATTCATTCATTCATTGAATATAGGCGTGTTTCAACAACAACAACAACAATCATGTCAATCATTTTATCGTTGATGTTGTTGTTTATCTATATAATAAACACGAGAAGCGAAGCTTCTCGAGAGTGTCGTGCACAGAGAAATGTGTTAGCAAATGCAATTAGCAGAGAAATGTGTTAGGAAATTTGACAAATGTGTTAGAAAGGGTCTGCAGAAAAAGTCAATGTGCGCAACATCGTGCGCAACATGAATGGCCTCGGGATAGAAACAATTGTTAACGCTTAGGCCCCGGTCTCATTGTAATGGGACTGCGGCCTTAGAGAAAATTATGGTTTGCAAAAAATCTCAATAGGAAAAAATAGCAAAAAAATGGAAATATTCAAATATAATTTAAATTTGGTTTAAGCAGGTTAGGTTAGGTTTGTGCAATTAGGTTTTCCGGGAGGAACTAACTAAAGCGCCAATATTTGTGGCTATTTTTGGCGATTTTCTCCACTATTTTTCTTGGACCGATTTTCGGTGAGACCCGAAACAAATGGATAGAAAACAAATAAATAATTGGATCGAATCCCAAAAGAACAAAACTTGAGCCAAAGATTTGGGCGATGGGCGGCGTAGCCGCTCATCTGCCAGAATCTACGGGCTGAAGCAAGTGTGCGTGCTGCTGGCCAAAGGCCAGCAACACACACTTGTATTTACATAAAAAAACAAACAACAGCAATTATTCTTTATTTCTAGGCTTTTCTGAATAATTTAAATCAATTTAAGTCAATCAGAAAAAAAAATTTTGACAGAAAAGAAATGAAAAGAAGATGATATTCCACAAATCGGTTGAGAATAATAATACATTCGATTCGTCTATTTCTACATAATGATACTTTGTGGAGTGTATTCGGGATTCTATTCTTTGCAAATGAAATTTTTTTTTTGATGAAAATTGAAGAAAGCGCGGTGTATTTTTTATTATCATCATCATGTCAGCCAACGAAAATAATTCGGAAAAAGATATTGATAATGATGGTGGTGGTGGTAGGGATGATGGTGATTCAAATGATGGATCATCATCTCCTAAATCCGAAACGAATGATCCGAATTCCAAGCGAAAAATCGCCGACGATGATCCGCATGATGATGGTGAGGATCAAGAGGAAAATGAACAAGATTTAGGTGAGTTTTTTGAACGAAATTAACCAAAAACTTTAATTTCATTTTCTGTTACAGACCCAGAACAATCATCACAACCGAATAAAAAACGTAAAATAATTCCATTCGAAAAAATTTATCTGGATAATCTACCACAAAGTGATGCATATGAACGTAGTTATATGCATCGTGATACAATAAAATTTGTTTTGGTTGCCCGTAATACTCATTTTATTATTACAGCAAGTATTGATGGACATATAAAATTTTGGAAAAAGAAAGCAATCGGTATTGAATTTGTTAAACATTTTCGTGCACATCTTGGTACAATTGTTGATATGAGTATTAATAATCCATTAGGATCATTATTAGCAACCATTTCGGATGATCGATCATTGAAAATTTTCGATATTATTAATTTTGATATGATCAATATGAATAAATTGGAATTTAAACCTGGTTGTGTTGAATGGTGTTATACAACAATGTCAACCAGTGGCGTACATGACCCGTTTCCAGTAATAGCCGTATCCGATTCAGAATCAAATCGAATTTATACATTCGAAGCAACAAGTACAACAAATCAACCATTACAAATATTAGATCGTATTCATATAAGTCCAGTGGTTAGGATGCGTTTTAACCCTTCGTATTCAACAATGGTATCGGTTGATCAAAATGGAATGTTGGATTATTGGAGTACACATCGTAATGATTATCGTTTTCCATCGCAATCAGTAAAATTTGAAAGTAAAATGGATACAGATTTATATGTATTAGCACGTTGTAAACAAATACCACATGATATATCATTTTCATTGGATGGACAAAATATGGTTATGATATGTTCTGATAGAAAAATACGTCTATTTCGTTTCCTGACCGGTAAAATGATACGTGTTTATGATGAAAGTTTGCAATCCATTACATTGCTGCAACAAAATCAACCACAATTACCTAATATGGAATTTGGTCGTCGTATGGCTATTGAACGTGATTTAGAAAAATCCGAATCATTTCGTATGGAAAAAATTTGTTTTGATGATTCGGGTTATTATATTATCTATCCTACTATGCTTGGAATTAAAATTCTTAATTGGTATACGAACAAGTTGGTCAAAATGATTGGTAAAGGTGAAAATTTTCGTCCATTATCATTGGGTTTACATCAACAGATTGCCGATTTAAAAACAACTAAATCTATTTTAACACCAGAAATGATAACCGCTAATAATCCAACATTAGAACAATCATCACATTCTGATCCAACAATATTTTCAACTGGTTTTCGTAAAAATCGTTTTTATTTGTTTACAAAACGTGAACCAGATGATTCGGCTATAAATTCATCCGAAGATAGTGTACTTACTGGATTAGAACGTGATGTATTTAATGAAAAACCATCCAGAGAAGATATGATTGCAGCAACTAGTTCCGAATCGAGTGGTTCACAAAAATTATCCGAAAATGTTATCATTCATACAACAATGGGTGATATACAAGTGAAATTATTTGCAAAAGATTGTCCGAAAACGGTGGAAAATTTCGTTACACATAGCCGTAATGGTTATTATAATAATCATATATTTCATCGTGTTATACGACAATTTATGATACAAACAGGTGATCCAACCGGTACCGGTACTGGTGGTACATCGATTTGGGGTCGAGAATTTTCCGATGAAATTGTTTCACATTTAAAACATGATAAACCATTTACATTATCAATGGCAAATGCTGGACCAAATACAAATGGATCACAATTTTTTATAACAGTTATTGCAACACCATGGTTGGATGGTAAACATACTGTATTTGGTCGTGTAACAAAAGGTATGGAAGTAATACAGGCTATTAGCCAAGTACGAACAAATCCAAAAACAGATAAACCATATGATGATATAAAAATTTTAAATATTCAAGTCAAATAGTGTGGTGAGGTGATTTTATTTCATATTTTTTTAAAACTTTGTTAATAACGATTGTCATATGACTAGAATAAATTCATTCATTGAATGGTGGCAGACCAAATTTTTCTGGTTGAAAATGTTCCATTGATTTTAAAATGATCGATGGTTGCATTGGTAAACTATTTAAATCTAATTTTGGATCCGGTATAAAAACTGTTTGACAACCAGCATCGATTGCTGATTGTAAACCAGTTGGTGAATCTTCAAATGCTAAAACTTGTTTTGGATTAATGCGGTGGCCATTTTCGTTAAAACGTTCAATACACACCAGATATGGTAATGGATTTGGTTTATTTTGTTCACCGATTTCAGGATCAGAACCAGCAATTACAAAATGATGAAATAAATTTCCGGAACGAAAAAAATCACCAAATGGTTGCGTCTAAAGAGAAGAGAGTGAGAGAAAGAAACGAAAATGATAAAATTATTCGAATGTTTTTTTTTTTTAGTTTTTGTTAACGAACTTTATAACGAAATGTATCTTCTTTACAACCGGTACAAATAGCCATCGGTATATTATGTTGAGCTAAATGTTTGACTAGTCGTTTAACACCGGGTAATAATTGTACACCATAACCACCATTATCACCTTGTACATAGGATTTAAAACGTAATAATACTTTATCAATATAATCAATTGGTTCGATTGGTAGATTAAAATGTTTGATAATGATTGGTGCAGATTTTTGCAAATGTAAACCAAGAGTTTTCGAACGTATATTCCAATCGAATGTTTTACCAAATTCATTCAAAACATCATTGGTTGATTGAAAAAGATGTTTTTCCGAATCGATTAATGTACCATCAAGATCAAAAATTACATGTGTTATAGGTATCATCATTGTTTGTTTGTTTGTTTGGCTTGCTATATGGCTTGTATGTTTGTATTCACATTGCCATTATCATTTCGTTGTTTCGATGTTTGTCAACAAAGTTTTTTTTTTCAACAAAGAATTTTTTGGTGTCTGATTGACGTCACACTCTGTTTGTTGATTTCCTACGTTAACTGTTTTTTTTGTTTTGTTTCTGTTTTGCTTGTTTGTGGTGTGATAGCAAAACAAAACAGATTTTGATTCACTCAAATCAAATTTCGCGAAACACTTCAAATTAACCAAAAACAAAAATTCTGTTTAAACATTGATGGTAATGGGCGGGAAATTTCCCGGGAAAATTAATCTTAATAAACCACGACCCTTTTACACGTTATATGAACAGCCGTAAATATAGTCAAACTACGTTTTCAAGAATTTTTTAAATAATTTTTCATTTTAAAGAGATTCAAAAAAAAAGAAAAGAATTTTATCGATAATAATTTTGATCTAAATAGATTCTAGAAGCGTCAAAATCCCGAAACATGATGAAATAAACAGGAAATTTCGTTTTTTCGAAAATTCCGTACCGGATCCGAAAGCGAAGAATGACCATATAGAACGTCTTTATGAATAGTGCCGAATATTATAATTTTTGGCTCGCGTTACGCGGACATACTTTCTTGTGATATCAATCAATCAATTATAATTGAAAGAAGAAGAAAAAAAGGGGGAACAAAAATCAAGAAAAAAAAAGACCAAAAAGCGACATGTTTTGATTTTTTTTTTTTTAAAAACTTAATTTCCGTTCATTCTTCAACAAAAAAATTGACAGTAAAACCGTCATCATTGTAGCTGTCAACGTTCTTTCATTAAATTCATTCATCTGTGTTTCATTTTATCAGCTCTAATTAAAATTGCATCATCGCATTGATACGAAAATTTAAAAAAAAAAAAATTATATGAAAAATTATGGACAAAATAGCTTTAACACGGTTAAGTGAAGAACGAAAAGCATGGCGTAAAGATCATCCATTTGTAAGTAATTTTGAACAAAACAAACAGAAAAGTTTTTGGAAATTAATTTTGGTTTTTTTTTTGTTGGATACAAAGGGTTTTTTTGCCAAACCGGTTAAAAATCCGGATGATACATATAATCTACAGGAATGGGAATGTGCTATACCCGGTAAAGCAGGTGTAAGTAATTCATTCGTTTTCTTTTTGATTTTAAAAATTCATCATCAATAATAAATCAATCCTGTAGACGGCTTGGGAAGGTGGTCTTTATAAACTTAAAATGTATTTTAAAGATGATTATCCATCAACACCACCTAAATGTAAATTTGAACCACCATTATTTCATCCAAATGTTTATCCAAGTGGTACTGTTTGCCTTTCGTTATTGGATGAAGAAAAAGATTGGCGTCCATCAACAACAATTAAACAGATTTTAATTGGTATACAAGAATTACTTAATGAACCGAATGTAAAAGATCCAGCACAAGCAGAAGCATATACATTTTATTGGTAAGATTTTTTTTTAACATTGAAAAAAAATTGAGCATTTCATTTTCACATTCTGAACATTTTTCAAATTTAGTAACGATAAAACTGAATATGAACGTCGTGTACGTAATCAGGCGAAGATGAATACACCGAAAAATTGATCATCATTGAGTTTTTTTTCCCCTCCTCCTTTCTCACCACCCCCTTTAAAATCACGGTAAAGAAGCTGATAATTGAATTATACCACACACACACACAACCATTATCATTATGAAAGTTATTAATAATAAAAAGTATCCAATTGTAATTTCAATATTTTTCATTTTCAAAAAATAAAAAATTTTTGATTGAACAAAATCAAAATCAATTTCATTATCTCCAAAAATCTGGATTTTGTTTAAAATTTCGTATGAATTTCGTATACCAATCATTAATTGTTGATAATGGTATTAATTGTTGATTTGGATTAATACCACCGGCATTGGAATTTGTTAGAAAAAATTGTAAAGTATTTGAAAATGATGAACAATAATTATAAAGATTTTCAGCCATTTTTGTTGCAAATTGTTCAAATTTTGTACCAGTATCTGTACCAGTTATTATTGATGGATCAGCTATCATTTGTGAAACGGATATTTTTGATTCAATTGATATACCGATTTGTGCTACATGTGATATGATTGGTTGTATATAACCAAAACTACCACCACCACCACCGGCTACTGGTCCAACTAATGCTGATGAATCTGAAAAATGAGAAAAAATTATCATCAATTTGGGATAAGGTGATTGATTGATTGATTGATTGATTTACCAGTGGTCATTCTTTTTAATTTATTAATCTTAAATATTGCCGATGGTTTTTCATTACAAATATAACCCAAATAAATCCATGATGGTGGTGATGATGGATCAGGAAAACTAAAAAATACAGCACCAGCCATATCAACCGGTAATGGTACCATACCGGTCAAGAATACAACCACATGATTAATATCATCAGCATTTGGTATTGTAATCAAGAATTTATTTGCTTCGACTTGTTGAAAATCTGTTTGAACCTGAATGATTTTTTTTTTGAAAAAAAAATTTAATCAACTCAATCAATCGAAACATCAATCAATATCATTTACCAAACGTCCCGAAACAATCACAGCAAATGTATTGGCCATTTTCTTTTGACGATAATTTTGAAATTAAGAAAAAAAAATTGATGATCGGCAAATCAAATTCGAAGGAAAGGGGGGAGAAAAAAAACAGCAACAACAACAATCGAACAATCGATGATAACAATATCGATGGAAACCGTTCATAAATGATAGGATTAAATCAACATTATCTTGTCTTCTTCTTGTCTTGCATCATAAACATTAAATATTGCCTGGCTTTTAGCGTTATAGCTTGCGTGTTATTAGGGTAAATTTTGGGCATGGCTAAGAGCTAATGGCTGAAATGGCTGATCAAGAAATTTGTTGATATAAACATACTTGACATACAGTATATCTTCGACAAACGCAAAGATTATTATCGGTTTTTTTTTCTTTCTGTTTTTTTTTTTTGATCAAATAATTCCCAAAATCAATATTGTTTTTTATAAATTGCTAATATAACCTTGTTGTTCTATTCTCGCTTCTTGATATATCAATCAAGCATATCACTCTTAAAAGTTTTTCGAGAAAAATCTTTTTTTTGTGATGACAAAGTTTTACTGTATTGTTTTTTTTTGCTGATCTTTGAAACGAGCATTTTATCATTCGAATCACTCTGCTCAACTCGATTGATTTGATTTGAGCCTGTCGTCCATTTTTATTTTTTTGTTTTTTGTTTTATTGTGGTGATCATCATTGAAGCAGCTTGCTTATTTGATTTTTGATTGCTAATTTTGCGTTTTTAATTTTGGTTTTTATTTCTAACAAAAAAAACTTCAAACTTTTCGTAAACGAATTAAGAAAAAATGTGTAAGTTTTTGTCGATGTCAAATTGATTTTATTTTTTTCTGGAAATATTTTTCTTAAAAATCAATATGATTTTCTTTTATTAGCTGGTCGTGGTGAAGGTCAACGTGGGCGAGGTCGCGGTGGATATGGTGGTGGTGGCGGCGGTGGCCGAGGTGGATATGGTGGCGGTGGTGGCCGAGGTGGAAGCGGTCAAGGTGGTGGCCGAGGTGGATATGGTGGCGGTGGTGGCCGAGGTGGATTTGGCGGTCAAGGTGGTGACCGAGGCCATGGTGGTGGATTTAACCGTGGTCGCGGTGATGGTGGTGGATTTAATCGTGGTCGTGGCCGTGGTGGTGGTGGTGGATTTTCATCCGGTCCATCAGGTCCTGTTGTTATTCCTGAAGGTGAATCCTATGCTATTGTTCGTAAAAGTCAGATGCCAAAATCTGATTTTGGTACCGAAATCGAATTATTATCAAATTTTTATAAAATTTGTGTCAAAGTTAAAACCGTTTATCATTATGATATTGATATCAAAGAAAAAGCTGATGTTAACAAACCAGCACGTGAACAGAATGAAAAATTTTTAAAAAAATATGCACGAACATTATTACCAAAATGGGTGGAAAACAATTCAAAAATATTTCGTAATGTAAGCTATGTTTATGATGGATGGAAAAATCTTTATACTGTTAAAGAATTAGATCTAAATAATGGTTTTGTTCAAGAATTTGGTCATGAAATTGATTGTAAAAATCGTACATTCGAAATCAAAATCAAAATGGCTGATAAAATATCCTTACAACCATTACAGGATTATTATTCAAAAAAAACATCAGTTATTGAACCGAAAATATTTTCCGTATTGGATGTTATTTTTAATAATGTTTGTGAAATTTCATTCGAATATTATCAACGAAAATTTTTCAATGCTAATGATGTAAGTGATTGTCGTAATCGTGATTGGTGTCAATTTGCACCCGGATTTGCTAATTCAATTCGTATGACTGAATTTGGACCAGCAATGAATATTCACTTGAAAACAGCATGTTTAATATCGAAAACATTGAATCGTGTTGATGAATTAGTATCATCATTTTGTCGTCAATCACCTGATCGTTTACGTGATCATGATCTACGTAATCTGAATAAATTTTGTCGTCATATGAAAATTTTTACCAATCATTGTGGTAAACGAACATTTTTGATTGAACGTTTTGTTAATGTAACACCATATGATCAGAAAATTGATCAAAAAAAAGGAACTATTGCTTCTTATTTCAAGGAAACATATAAATTTACAGTGAAGAATTATCCATTGATAAAAACAACTGGTAAAATTGCAAAATATCTTCCAATGGAATTATGTTATTTGGTGGATAAACAATTTTTGGCTAATTCTAAAATTGATGATAAAATACAACAAGATTTACTTTATGCATCCACTAATAATCCGGATGTTTATTTTAAAAAAACAACCAATTATACAACCAAAATTAAAGAAGATGGTCAACGTTTGTTTCAAGATTTTGGTTTGGATTTAATGATGAAACCGGCAAAATTGATTGGTCGTGTATTACCAGCACCAAAACAATTGAATCAATCACAAAATCAACCATATTGTCGAACACCACAAAAAGAATTAAAATGGGTATTATTTTCCTTAGATTCTTCAATACCGAAAGGTTCTTTAGAAGAATTGGCCAATCAAATTATACAAACTGGTCAACAAGTTGGTATGCGATTTCAACGACAAACATCGAATATCTTTGTACAAGGACAAATTGAAAATCATCAACATGTTGTATCGGTTATGAAAAATATTAATAAAGCTTTCAATAAACCGGATTCACCATTAGATGTGGCATTTATTATTATACCGACTGGTGATAGTAAGTTCTGTTAATTCTCTTTACGTTTGATCATTTTTAATGTTTTTTTTCTCTTTCTTTTCGAAAATAGGAAATCAACGAATACCATCGGTTGATATTTATAATTTGGTAAAGGCATTTAGTGAACGTGCTGCATCCGATGCTGAAAATAAAGGTGGATTTGGTTTCGTTACACAATGCATGAAAAGCAATAATGTTTTTAATGGACGACCAAAAGGTGGATATTTGCAGAATTTATTGCTTAAAGTTAATGGAAAAGTTGGTGGTGTCAACAGTATTGTTGATCCGAAAGAATTTTTGGCAAAACAAATGAAATTTGATCCGGCCAGTACTATGGTTGTTGGTATTGATGTTAATCATCCAAGTGTTGATGAACAAAGTTGTTCATCAGTTGCTGCGGCTGTTGGTAGTTTGGATAGAGAATTTTCACGATATACAGCCAGTTTAACTGTACAGCCAAAAGATCGTGATGAAATCATTACACGATTGAATATAATGATTGATGAATTATTGATGGTTTATCATCAAAAGAATGGTAAATATCCGGAAACATTGATAATATTTCGTGATGGTGTTAGTGAAGGACAATTTGATAAAATCAAAGATAAAGAATTACCATTGATTGTAAAAGCAGCTAAAGAACGTAATCCAAAAGTAAAAATTGTATTGTTTATTGTACAAAAACGTCATCATACACGTTTTATTAGTACACAAGGTGGACATGGACCAAAACGATCAAGCCATAATGTACCATCCGGTACTGTTGTGGATAATTCTATTGTTGATCCAAAATATGATTCATTCTATGTTAATTCACATTTTTCACCATTGGTAAGTTTGATTGATATTTGTTGTTGTTGATGATGGTGATAATCATGTGTTTGTTTGTTTATACAGGGAACATCAAAACCAACAAAATATGTCATCATACGTGATGATTTAAAATTGCAACCAAGCCAATTACAACAATTATGCTTTTTTATGTGTTTTAATTGTGTACGTTTTCGTGGTGTTATTGCTATACCGACACCGATTCGTTATGCTGATCTATGTGCTTATCGTTCCAAATTACATATTGAAGGACAATGCAAATTAAGCCAAATAAATCCAAAAGATGCTGAAGAACGAATCATTTCACAGCTTAATCAATGGGTTAAAATTGATAAAAAAGTACAGAATCTTCTTTATTATTGCTAGATCGAACAAACGATGACGACTGTATTTGTCGAATTGGAATTTTATTCACACTTTTTTTTTCATTTTATTCTCTAAATCTTGGATTTTATTTTCGCTTTCATTTTATTCTCTTTCTCTCTTTCATTTGGATTTTATCATGCATGATATGATTATTATCTAATAAATTTATTTCATTTTATTCCATATATTAAAAAAAACCAATTTTTTTTTTGATTCGAGAGTTGTGAATTTGTTGTTTTTACCGTTTGAAATTGTTGTAACAGTAAATCGGTTACAACCAAAAAAAAACAAGCAAGCAAGCAATAACCCAATTTCTCATTTTGGTTTATTATTTTTTTGTTTGTTGCAAATATATTCTACTGATACAAACACCGACCGATTACAATACACACGTACCATTATGGAACAAACGATGACCAAAAAAAAAAAGAAATATAATGATATTCAATGGTGTGTATAGGTGTCTATAGTGAAAAAAAAAGAGACAAGCAGGCAGGCAGGCTGATAGACAAACGGATACTATTATTAGGAATCATCCTCATTCATAAATAAATATCCACGACGACGACAACGGTGGCGATGACAGTCAGATCTGGACACCATTTTATTCTGGGCACAATAAAACAATACACACACACACACCGACATACAGACAATGACCAAGTTTTTTTTTTCGCTTGGTTGCCTGGTGGTGGTGGTTGGTTGGTCATTTTTGATTACGACTGTTTTTGGATATTTTCGGAATGAAATAACATTTTTTGTTGAATTTCAATTGAAATTTTTTTTGAAAATATATCGTCCAAAGCGAATATAGAACGATCTTTATATCCAAAAATGAATACCCAAAAAAATCATTTTTTTGGATCATTTTTTTGATTGATAATCTTTGATTGATTTCATTAGAAGATCGTCAAATCGAATACATTTTTTTTTTGTTGTTGTTGGTCAATCTGCGCAATATCAATTCGAATCATTTTCAATTTTCAAGGCTTCCCCCCATTGTTACAATGTTTTTCCCAACAAAAAAAGCAAAGAGAAAGGAAGAGGTGGAGCTATTTTAGGAAAAACAGAGAAAAACAGTCGCCAAAAGCCATTCTTTTTCTATTTCCACCATACAAGCACAATTACAGAAACAGACAAACATTGTGTTTATAGTGATCGTTCCGTTCGATTCGTCCGTTCATCAACCATTTTTTGACAAGTTTTCAATCAAATGTTTTGCTTGATTTTTGACAAGTTTTTTTTCTTCTCGAATCAAATGTCCAATGTTAATCGATTAATGTGAATATCCATCAGTGTTGATCATCATCTTCATCAAACTGCCAATCTGAAAACAAAAAAAAAGGTAAAAAAATATTCAAATTTTTTCCTGAAAAAACTTTCGAATCCAATGTCACTGTGTTATCTGACTGAAAATAGATCATTTTTGTTGACCTGGTTCAAAATCCAAAAGCAAAAGTTCGCTTAAAAAAAATTTTTCGCTTAAATTTCGCTTCGAAGGAAAAACTTGGCGGATGAATGCCCCTGCATGCATTAGAAAAAAATCATTCAATTGTATCAATTATAATTGTCTCTCGTTCTTTCTTTTACCAAACATAAAGTCATAGCTGAATAGGATTGTTTTGGCCTTATTCGCGGTTGTCAATTTTTTTTTTGTTGAAAATTGAAAATTTATTATCATTTTCTTTAGCGAAACGAAACGAAACGAAACAAAACAAAAAACAGACCTTTTGGAAATTCATTTTGATCATTGCCAATAGATTGATCTCAATCTTTCTTTTCATTGATTGATTTGAGATTTGAAAATTTTGAAATTGTTTGTGTTTCGATTGTTCCACATTCATATTATCATCAAATGAATAATATGAATAAAATGATAATGATCGCACACTCACATTGTACATTGTTTTCCATTGATCTAATTATTAGTTGCAGCAACTGAAACAGCAGAAGAAAACTTTGAATTTTAAATTTTTTTTTCAAATTATCATCATCATTAGATTCGATCTGATTGATTGATTTCTTCTTTTCCTCGATCCTTTTCATTCATTCTTGATTCGATTCGAATATTAATGTTTTCGAATGATGTTTCGTCGTCTTTTGTTTTTTGTTTTTTTTTGTGAGCAAAAAACAAAAACAAAAGGAAAAAAAACCATTACCAAAATGGTGGTTAATATGAGAATCATTATCATTATCATCGACGTTTTGAAATTTCAATTTTCAAACGCAATTAACCAATCAATCGATCCACCATTCATCAATAATGATGATTTGAAACAATTTCTTTTCCCTTGTTGTTGTTGAATGGATATTATGGATTTATTTATGTTTTGATGGAAAGGCGTCATATAACCTTCAAAAACAACAGCGAAGAAATTCATAATCATTGGCCAACAACAACAATAAAACCATCATCATCATCATTCGAAATCAATGATAGGATTATGAATGATGATGAATGCTGAATCGCTATATTCACCACCACCACCACCACTATACTTTTCACCCTGCTGCTGCTGTTATTTTCATCATCAAAACCAAACAACAAAAAACACCTACGACTATTTTTTTTTAAACGATGATAATGATCATGATGATGGTGATGATGATGGTGATGGTGATGAGGAAAACCATTTTTGGAACATCTTTGAACGAACTTGAAAATTGAATTTCTATTTTTTTTTTTTGTTCATTTTGATTCAATCACACATTTCATTTTTGTGAATCAATGTGTGAATATATTGGCTTTTGGTTGATGGTTGATGATGATGGTGAATCTAACGATCTATCACCATATTCGACGCCATCATTTATTCATGATTATCATTGAAGTTTTTCTTTTCACTCAATTTGGATTTGATCAACAACAGCAAAAAAATTAATAGAAATTTTTTTTAAACGTTTTCCCCACACAAACACACACATAACACATAAACATAAGGTCGATTCAAGTAAGGAAAGATGATGATAATGACAGATTTATTTCCTATACGGAAAAAAAATCAATGTCACGTATAATGTTTTTTTTGGACAAAATTCTTGCACGGTTATTATTATTAGTTTTTTTTCTGGATGATGATAATGATGATAATGGTAATGGTAATGATGACAAAATTAAAGTAAATTTTCAAATCATTAATCATTTAAACAAACATTGCACCAGCTTGCTCGATAATAATGATAATTTGATGATGATTTCTGGATGAATTTAAATTAATTATCCAAAAAAAAGTCAAGAAAAAGCCAAGAAAAAAGTCAAGAAAAAAGCCAAAAATCATTTAGTTATTCGATAATCGAACGATAATACGAAATCGTTCGAAATTCGAATCATTTCGTTCGATTCGACTAAATCGACTTAAATCGTTCCATTGATGTGCATATTGCGTGATGTTTGCTTAATATTCGATTTTATCATCATCATCATCATCATTATCAACGATTATTACCATCAATTTGATCCAGCGAAAACATCAATTTGTTTCACTCGATTAATATTCATTGTTCGGTTGTTCATGAAACCAAATAGGTGAAAAAATTTGAATTCTTCTTTTTCTGTTTTTCAATTTCGATCTGATCAAACGGAAAAAATCGGTGGTGAAAAAATCGAGCAAATCTTTGTTGACGAATCAAACAACATTGGCAAACATCAAAAAAAAGCTAATTAATAATTATTAATTACAGCAACAACAACAATCCCTATTGTGACCTAATAACCTATCATGTTTTTGTTTCACTATACTCGCATACTTTAACTAAACTAACTTAACAACACAAAAAGCGACCACTTCTGGTTCGATCAATTGATCAATCGTTCGATTGATTGATGATCAGTTTCAAGTGTCTGTGTGTGTAAATATTGGCCACTTATTCACTCTTACACAACCACTTTTGAATTTTTTTTCCTATGAGCAAAAACAAGATAATCCTTATGAATATATTTACATTGTCAGAATCAAACCAAAGAAAAATGTGGAAAAAGAAGTGAAAAAAGTGATATCTTGAATAGGAAAAAGTTTGCTAACGCTTTTTCCCTTGATATTTTGTTCGGTTTTGCTGTGTGTTTTTTGACATTTCGATTTCGTTCTCAATTCCGAATAAAATAATTAATTGATAACGTATAATCTTTATTTGAATTTTATTTGACGCGCAAATAAAGATAAAAAAGAGATTCCACTCTTGAATTCAATTCAATTCAATTCAATCGATCATAACACCATCAATATGAAGAATTACCATTACAATATAACTTGACTTGACTGAATGTATTTGTTTTGCTTTATTACGTTGAATATCTCAATGTTTGTTTGTTCTATTGCTGTTTGTTTGTCCAATTTTTTTTTATTACATTGTAAACATTTGTATTTGGATCTTTTCTTTCTTTCTTTCAATATATATCGGTACCCGTGTCATTAAGTAATCATCATCAATTGATTTTTTTTGCCTGCCTGTCTGCCTGCAACAATCCAATTGTCACCACAATGGTCAATAAGTTCGCATTCGATAATGCCATAAAAACCATTCAATTCAATTGGTCATAAAGATTTCCAAAAGATCTTCTTTCGTCCATCCCGAAAAATGCCATTTTTTTGTTGGTGTTTTTCAATTTACACATTTGTGGCGTGTACTTCTTCTGCTGTTGTGTAAATAGACAAATAGAACACAGTAGCATCTTGATAATCGACAAAAGAGATAAAAAAACTTATCTTGATTTTTTTTGGTCGAAGAAAAATAATTAACATTTTCGTTCGTTGTTTGTTTGTTTCCCATCTGACCAATGAGAAATGAAATGATTATTATTATTTTTCAATTGACGATCAATTGTGACGACGACGACGGAGGGACTTTTGCTTTTTTTTTGGAATAACCTTTACAATCAATTTTTTTTTGTTTCATTTTTTTGATTAATCATGAAAACGATGATGGAAATTTTCTTCTTTTTTTTGTGCAATTAAAAATTCATCATTTTCATTTTCTTCGACCATGCATAAATGCACAATGTTTATCTTTTCTTCTCTATTTCGACGTCTTCGCCATTGACAATCTGTTCATCATCATCATTATCATTATGGTTACAATAGGGGAAACGAAGAGAGAAATATGAATACAACACACATCTCTCTCTCTCTCTCTCTCTCTCTCTTCGTTTCATTTTTCTGATCACTTTCTGGAATCAAGGTCGAGGCAAACAAAAAAAATAATATCTATTACAAATTGATTTTTTGGACAATGTTTTCTTCTTTCAAATTTGTTGTTTGGTCCCGCTGAAATAGGCTTTTGGTGGTGGTATGCTGCACAAGGTTTTCCAGTTCTGGTTTGGCTTTTGGTTGGATGATGATGGGGGAAAAAATGGCCATAAAAAATAGGTTAACCCGGAACTTTTTTTTTCGGGATCAAATTTACGGTTTTTTATGACTTTTTGTTCCATTGATTGATTGATTTCATTTCATTGATATCATTGCCATGATGAAGAAGAAAAAAAAGGCTATAAACACATCATCGACCATCATCAATTTGCCTTAGTTTCTTTCTTTTTTTTTTTTGTTGTTTGTCGATCAAACACACACCCACATTTATCATCATTTGAGAGAGTCTATTTTTTTTTTGAGGTCCAACCTTGGACAAACGATTATCATTATTGTTGTTGTTGTTGTTGTTGGCAAATTGTTGTTGTTGTTGTTGTTGTTATTATCACACATTCGATATCGAATCAATCGAATCCATTTGAAACAAAAAACAAAAAAATATTCGATGCTCTACATTTTACACACTCTCTCTTGCTTTTTTTATCCAGAAGTGATGATTTTCTAGTCAAAAAAACGAAAACAAAAAAAAAACAAATTTTTAAATAATTTTTCAAATCAAAATAATAATAATTACTGTTAGTTTTCTTCTTCGGTCACAATAATTCATAACCAAAAATCATAATTTTGTTGTCATTTTGTTGTTGTCGGATCAAACAATTCAATTCGATTCGATTCGATTCAATCATCGGGTGTCGACCATTTCTTTTTAAAAAAATAATAAGCTTCATTTCATTCCGTTGTGATAACGATGAACAGGTGTGATACATCAACATTTCCGTTTACTATTGCTTTGTCGACTGTTGCTGTCAATGCAATTACCGATTTATTTTAGTTTAATTTTTTTTTTTTTTTTTTTGAACAAAACTTATAAACTTACTTGTTTGTTTCTCGCTAGTATTTCTACTGCTGCAGATGCACTAAGTAAGTGTTGTCTCGCCCGATATTATTATCATCATAATTCGAGATAAATTTGAGGGCCGTGTCCGTGTTTTTTCGTTCGTATTTCGCTTGCACTCCAAAAAAAAAAATCAACAATGTTCTTTTGTTGATTGAGAGCACCAATCATTCATTCATTCAATTGAAGAATGTTTGAATCTTTTTTTACAAAATGGCCATTTGTCAACAAAACAAAACAAAAATTCAAAGATACCTCTCTTCATTCAAGTATACTTAGCCAATGTTTGATCAACAATTCGAACATTTTTTTTTCTTCTGTTCATTGTTCGACTATTGTGACAGTATTGAGTAAACATAATGTGCACGAAGCTTTCTGGATCTTTTTTCCTTTGTTTTTTCTGTTTTTGTTTGTTTTTTTGATTCTTTTGGAATCAGTCTTTTTCCCGAATTGAATTAATCCACTTCATTTTTCTTTTTGTCCACTCGCAACCCAAAAGATGACCATGACTAAAACAACATCGACGACGACGGCGACCACCAATCGAATAAACCAAGTGGGTGTTCATCATCATCATCATCATCACCATCAACAACAACAATCGATTATACCGATGACCAATTCAACCACCACCACCAACGATGATAATATTGATGTTGATGATGATTGTGATGGTGATAGTGGTCTTAATCAGGATATCGATCATCATCATCACCATGATCATCATAATCACGATGAAGACATTAATAAAATTAGAAAAAAACATTGTTCACCTACGCTTACGCCTACGATATCATCATCCGCATCTTCATCGCCTTCATCAACGCCATCAACATCACCACGATCATCCATTTTAGCAAAATTGATTGACAATAAAAATAATCATTTATTTAGTGATAATAATGATAGTATTAGCAGCAGTAGCAGTCAAAATAGCAGCTGTAGTAATCCAGCTTCAACATTATCACAATCACATCAACATCAAGAACAACAGCAATTATCATCCAACATTCGACAAATTGATGGTAAAATGCAAAAATCATCACCAACACCACCACCACCACCGCCACCCATAACAATTCCAAGACGTTCCCGTCAACGAAAACCTGTTGATCTAAATAATAACAATCGAAAATCAACAATCGATACATCGATAGTTTTATTGAAAAAGGAAAAAATTACCCGATTAGATATGGTACCGGATAATGATGATGAACAAAATCGAAAAGAAGAAATATTAACACCCGTTGAAATCGATTCATTTAACGATGGTGGTGTTAATGGTCAAACGAATAAAAAGAAAAAAATCAATCAAAAATCAATAATGGATTGGAAATTGAAATTAACAAAAGAATTGGATCTTTATCAACAAATACTTATTGAGCGACAACAACAACAACAATCTAGTCATTCGGCAGAATCACATCGACAAAATCGTAATGTAAAATTAAATGTCAATCATCATCATTGTCATTGTCATCATCACCATCATTGCCATCAGCAGCCTCACAATCATCATCATCATTATCATCAAAAATCAACAAAACCATCGATGAAATCCAATTCGAATTCGAATAAACAAGATTCATTCGGGGATTCTTCTTGGGAAGAAACAACAACTACATCGAATACATCCGATCCTGCCAATAACGTTACTAATCCTACGACCGCAACAACAACAACAACAACAGAATCGAATGAAAAAAAATCAAAAAAACCTACAACATTTTTACGTGGATCGCGATCTGCATCATCACAAAAATCCACTACATCATGGTCAAAACCTAATTCACAATCATCAAAGAATCTTGTAGCAGCTAAAAGACGTAGTGCAAGTTTTAATAAACAACAACAACAATCAAATGTTCGAATAATAACACCGTATGAACGTATTCGACAATCACTACAGATGGATAAAACATGGCAAAAAGAGATTGCATTCGGTAGACGTATCGGTCTTTATCGGTTTCGTGGTGATATTGGTAATGGTAATTTTTCTCAGGTTAAAATAGCCATTCATTCATTGACTAAAGGTAAATTCTTTTTTCGAATTGTTTCCTTCCTTTGTCTAACAAAATTTGATTTTTTTCGTGTAGAAAAAGTTGCCATAAAAATTCTGGACAAATCACGTCTGGATATGAAAACACAGAAAATGTTGGCAAGAGAAATACGTACAATGGAAACATTACATCATCCAAATTTAATTCGGATTTTCGAAGTTATTGAATCATTTAGTAAACATTTTTTAATTATGGAATTAGCACCTGGTGGTGAACTATTTCAAGTGATCTCAACAAATGGCCGTTTTTCTGAATTAGAAGCTAAACATTTTTTTGCACAAATTATTAGTGCCATTGATCATATGGTTAGTGAATTTTTTGGATAAAAAATCTCGAGTCTAATTTGTTTTTTGTTTTGTTTTTCTGTATTCGAATAGCATCAACATAACCTAATACATCGTGATATCAAAGCGGAAAATGTATTCTTTTCCGATCCAATAACAGTAAAAGTAGGTGATTTTGGTTTTTCCACACGTATCACATCCCGTGATGAATTATTATCAACATTTTGTGGTTCACCACCATATGCTGCACCGGAATTATTTCGTGATGAATCATATCGTGGACCATATGTTGATTATTGGGCATTAGGTGTTTTGCTTTATTTTATTGTTACCGGTATGATGCCATTTCGTGCACAGAATATTATCTCTTTAAAGAAATTAATACTTGATTGTCATTATGATATACCGAACTATGTTAGTCTCGAATGTTGTCAATTAATCAATGGATTTCTACAGGCTGATCCATTAAAACGTTTTACATTAGAACAGGCTCGTCATACCCGATGGTTACAAAATCAATTAAATCAACGTAGTCTACCTAAATATGATTTAAAATCATCATATGGTAAATTGATTCAACATCGAAAAATGTCCACTGCTGTTGCTGCAGCATCTGAATCGATTGATAATGGTGATCATCATGAACAATATCCACCACTAAATGATGATGAAAAAGAAACATTTCATCAGCTTATGTTACTTGGAATTGATGAAAAAATTTTAAATGATCATATTGATAAAGGTTCACATAGTCATATTGTTGGAACATTTCGAATATTGATGCATCGAATTCTTCGACAATCATCCAATGAACGACAACGTAAACAATCAAAATCGAATGATACAACTACTATTGGTGGTGATCAATGGAATCCAATTCGTCGTACAACCAGTATGAGTGTTGCACCATTAGAACGAATTCGTGCACATTATGCAAGAAAAATTCCAGCCACCAAGCTTGTCGATGCGGATAGCAAATGTCCAAAACTGAATGATAAATCAAAGAATTCCAAACAATTAACCAAAACCATTGAATCTTCGAATGATTCTACGGAAAAATCACGTTTACAAAAAATTCATAATGCTATTAATCGAACATCAACACCGCCGCCACCATCAAAATCCAATGATCAACCAGAATCAATCGAAATGAAAAAAGATCCTTCAGCAAAACATATGAAGAATGTATTGACAAAACAAAATTCGGAATCGAATCAAGAAAAAGAATCGAAACAACAACCATCATCGAGAAAATTTCTTGAAAATTGTATCAAAAATGACAATCAACATTCGAATACAGTATCATCTCGTTTATCACGTTCATTTCGAACATTGAAACAATTATTAACTGAAAATAATATCTGTGGTAATCATACAACTGTTGTCCAACCACAAACAATCAATATTGGTGGTATGAATAATAAACCACATGTTATACATAAAACAACAACATTACAGATTATGCCACGTTCGAATCCTGCCAAAGCACCAACAAATGTTCCTTTGTTATGGCCGTCGAATTCCAGAACTGGTGGTGGTAAACTTTGGCGATCACAAACAACACCCGATGTATCATTAATCGATGGTACAATGTGTATCGGTAATCATGCTCATCATCATCATCATAATAATAATCATCGAACATTACCTTGTTATCATTGTGACAATCAACATTATATATTACCATCATCATCTAATAAAAAGTCTTTCATTAATCCGGTTAATCGATGCGCCATTATATGATCAATCTTCTAATTCTTCAAATTCTTTCTTCGATTCAAATTCTAATCTAATCTCTCTAAAACTAACCTGATTGTTTTTGTTTTACTCAGTCATAACCAACCAATGTGTATTCGGAATGTGATCTGTTAATTTTTTTGTTTTTGTTTTTAAAGATTTGATTTTCTGTTTATTATTTACTTTCAATAAATTGAGATTAAAATTCTAAACAATTCATTTTTGTTGTTGTTGCGGTTGTTGTTTTTGTAACATTTGTTGTTCAGCATTCAAATAATGGCTATAATTTCCTTCAGTTTTAACTTGATCAGTTAATGAACCAAATGAATAAGTATACATATGTTTAGCATCCCAACGAATACCAAAATCTTCAGCAATACGTTGATCACGACGTAATAACATTCGTGATATATGTCCATTTGATTCACGCATCATAGGACAACCCCAACTTAGATAATGAAAAACCTTGAAACGAAACAAAAACAAAAATCAATTCTTTCATTGAGTCAAGTCGTATATAAACTTACAAATGGAGATATTTCAAGCAAAGATAAGGATGCCAACATGGCACCACAAGCTGGTAATGCTTCCCACCACATTATCGACAATAAAAAAGAAGATAAAGATGGTCAATCAGAGATTTTGAAGACCAAAACAAACCACCGAAAAAAAATCAAAATCGAATCGAACGAAAAGGTCATCGACAAAACAAAACAAAAACACTATTTTGACATATGTGGATACGTTTAGGTTCCAAAAGATGTCGCGTCAAACTGAGAATGTTTTTTCTGTGTTTGATGAGAGGATATTATCATCCGCGAAACAAAAATCAAATCAACAAATTGCCAAATCAAAAAACAAACAAAAAAAAATCAAATCAAAAACGTCGTTCCCATCGATTTAAAAAAAAATCCTTTGAAAATCACCTAAACGGTTTGTAATTGATTTGTTTTTTTATGCATAAAAAAAAGTTTGCTTTGAAAAAAACACCAAAATTATCTTCTCTTGTGTACCACCACCACCAACAAATAGTACAAAAGAAAAAATGTACAATCCCCCCCCCGTATCATCATATGAGAGGAAATTTGTTATCACACAACAGCTCGGTACATACATGAGAAATGAAAATAGAGGAAAAACAACTTTGCCACATTGCCAATCGATAGATATAGAGATAGAGAGAGCAAAAGAGTATTCGATGTTCACCATTGATGTCACACGAAGACCAGTTTTCTATTTAGTTAGTGGCTAGAACTTTATTTTTCTTTTTTTTCCTTCATCGATAATCTTTGTCTGCTCACAACAACAACAACGCCAAAAACTTAATTTTTTTTTAACATTTTTGTTTTGTTCGATTCAAAAAGTTATCCACAACCAAAAACCGAAGAAAAAATGTCTACCAAAGGTATTCAGTCGATTCTTTGATTAATTTTGTAACGAAAAATTAATTTTTTTTGAATTACAGAAAATCCCTATGATGGCCAACTATTAAAAAATCTTGATGTTGATGGTAAACAATATCGTTATTATGATTTACCATCATTAAATCATTCCGGTTATGGTATGTTTTGTGTGTTTTGTTTTGGCCATTCCGTTGATGATTTCGTTGATTTCATTTTTCACAGAAACATTACCATTTTCCATTCGAGTATTACTCGAATCGGCTGTACGTTGTTGCGATAATTTTCATATTAAACGTAATGATGTTGAAAAAATTTTAGATTGGAAACAACAACAATTTAATAAAATGGAAATACCATTTCGACCAAGTCGTGTTTTATTACAAGATTTAACCGGTGTTGCTGCTGTTGTTGATTTTGCCGGTAAGATTTTTTTATTTCGTTTGATTTTGGTTTTCTTGTTTCTAATCGACTTTTTCGTTTTTTTTCCCACCGAATTCCCAAAATCAAAAGCCATGCGTGATGCATTCCAACAACTAAAAGGTGATCCAAATGTTATTAATCCACTTTGTCCAGCTGATTTAGTTATTGATCATTCGGTTCAGGTGGATTTTGCTCGAGTGTAAGTATATGATATCTGTGTTTCAGATGACTCAATTAGAAAAAAAATCTCTATTATCAATCTGGCTTCTTTTCAATCAAACAAAATCAAAATCAAAAAAACATTATTTCTGTCCCCAAAATTAACCACCAATTAACCATTATTTTTCATTTGAAATCTATTCTGCTGTTTGCTTGTCCAAAACATGTACCGATATTCTTTCTTCTTTATTTTTTTTCTTTCATCACAAAAACAAACAAACGAAAAAAAAAATCTCAAAAAGAAATCAACAGGTTTTCGGTCAACAAATAACTAAATCACAAAAATCATCCTTCCAAATGAAACATTCCAATTCGAACGATGATTTATGTGATGATTGTTCAAATTTAGGTTTCTGTCAATATCAAGCATCATTGAATAAAACAAATAATGTACGATCTACGAAACGTAATACATCATCCTCCACTTCTTTTTCATCTTATAATCAACAACAACAACAACAGAATTTTGTTACCGATATCGAAAATCTAACCATATCATCATTACCACATCATCATCATCATCATTCCTACCCGAATAGTGCCTTAAGGGTTAATAATCAGAATAATAATCAAAATAATGATTATTGTCCACATCGTGATACAAAATTAAGAGATAAAAATTGCCCATTCCATCGTCTTAAATCTATTGGGTTGGAAACTTTTTTTTTTTTTTTTTTTGTTTTTGTTAATTTCCTTTCATTAACACTATCTTTTTTCATTCAAATCCACATTCATTTCATTTCAGTTTAGTTGTTTGCTTGTTCTGTTTGTTTATGTTTCTTGTTTACTTATGTGATTTTTGTTTCTCGTTTCTTTTTTTTTCATGAATAGTGCCGGTTCATTAACCAAAAATGAAGATCTAGAATTTCAACGTAATCGTGAACGTTTTGAATTTTTAAAATGGGGTGCAAATTCTTTAAAAAATACAATGATTATACCACCTGGTTCGGGTATTTGTCATCAAGTTAATTTGGAATATTTAGCACGTGTTGTATTCAAAAATGATGATGGTCTACTTTATCCGGATAGTTTGGTTGGTTTGGATAGTCATACTACGATGATCAATGGATTAGGTGTGGTTGGTTGGGGTGTTGGTGGTATTGAAGCTGAAGCTGTTATGTTAGGTCAACCTATTTGTATGGTTTTACCTGAAGTTATTGGTTATAAATTAACCGGGAAATTACCATCATTTGCAACTTCAACTGATGTTGTTCTAACAATTACAAAATGTCTTCGACAAGTTGGTGTTGTTGGAAAATTTGTTGAATTTTTTGGCCCCGGTGTTTCGGAACTTTCAATTGCTGATCGTGCAACAATTGCAAATATGTGTCCAGAATATGGTGCAACAATTGGTTATTTTCCACCAGATTCAACGGCATTGAATTATCTGGAACAAACTGGTAGAGATTCACATGCAATCAAATATATTGAATCATATTTAAAAGCAGTAAAATTATTTCGTAATGATTATAATAACCCCCGGGAAGATCCAAACTATACAAAAGTTTATGAATTAGATCTTAGTACTATTAAAATTAGTCTGAGTGGACCAAAAAGACCACAAGATCGTATACCATTAGATGAAATGAAATCAGATTTTGAACAATGTTTATTGGCTAAAGTTGGTTTTAAAGGTTTTGGTATTGCACCTGAAGCATTAAATAAATCAATGCCATTCATGTTTGAAGGTAAAGAATATATTCTTTCACATGGATCGGTTGTTATTTCGGCTATTACTTCTTGTACGAATACAAGTAATCCATCGGTAATGTTAGGTGCTGGTTTATTGGCTAAAAAAGCAGTGGAAAAAGGTCTATCGGTTAAACCATACATTAAAACAAGTATGTCACCGGGTAGTGGTGTTGTTACTTATTATCTTCGTGAATCCGGTGTTACACCTTATTTGGAAAAACTTGGTTTCGATATTGTTGGTTATGGTTGTATGACTTGTATTGGTAATTCGGGTCCATTACCACAAGAAGTTGTTGAAGCTATTGAAAAAGGTGATTTAGTTACTTGTGGTATTTTATCGGGTAATCGAAATTTTGAAGGTCGTGTACATCCAAATACCCGTGCAAATTATTTAGCATCACCATTATTGGTAGTTGCATATGCATTGGCTGGTAATGTTCGTATTGATTTTGATAAAGAACCAATTGGTTTGGATAGTACTGGTGCCGAAGTATTTCTTCGTGATATATGGCCAACACGTGATGAAATTCTTAAAGTACAACAACAATCAGTTATACCGGCTATGTTTAAAGAAGTTTATTCAAAAATTAAAACCGGTAATGAACGTTGGAATAGTTTAAATGCAATCGAATCATTACTTTATCAATTTGATCCGAATTCAACATATATAAAAAAACCACCATATTTTGATGGTATGACTATTGAATTACCGCCGATAAAACCGATTCAAAATGCCCGAGTTTTACTTTATTTGGGTGATTCGGTTACTACTGATCATATTTCACCGGCCGGTTCAATTGCACGTAATAGTCCAGCAGCTAAATTTTTAATGGAAAAAGGGTATGTTTTTTGAAATTGAATTTGAATGGATGATTATTAACCCGAATTAACCTGTGTGTTAATTAGCATACAACCATCGCAATTTAATTCGTATGGATCAAGAAGAGGTAATGATGCTATAATGGTACGAGGAACTTTTGCCAATATTCGTTTGGTGAATAAATTCATGTCGAAACCTGGACCACAAACCATACATCTACCAAGTGGACAAGAATTGAGTATATTTGATGCTGCACAACTTTATCGTCAAGAATCAACACCATTAATTATTTTGACTGGAAAAGATTATGGTTGTGGTTCAAGTCGTGATTGGGCTGCTAAAGGTCCTTGTTTGCTGGGTGTTCGTGCTATTATTGCTGAAAGTTATGAACGAATTCATCGTAGTAATTTAGTTGGTATGGGTATTATGCCATTGCAATTTTTGGATGGCCAAAATGCTGAATCGCTTGGTTTGACTGGACGGGAAATTTATTCGATCGATATTCCAACGGAATTGGTACCTAGACAGAAAACAACTGTTCATGTAAGTTGACAGAATATATGATGATAATTTGATGGCGAAATTTATTTCTCGCTTTTCGTTTTTCAATAGGCCGATGATAAAACTTTCGAAGTTATTATGCGATTCGATACTGAAGTTGAATTGGAATATTTTAAACATGGTGGTATCTTACAATATATGCTTCGACAATTATTAAAAAAATCATCCAAATAAGTGATGAAATTTAAATGTGCAAATCATGAGAATTTTGAAAAATTTTTTCTTTAAAATTTGAATTTTTTTAAACTTTTTTTCAAAAAAATTTTTACTAAAATTGATGAAATTAAAAAATGATTTTTTATGAGGATATAGATGGCAGCACGAGTTCTATTTGTTGAAAATGAAAAAAAAAATTTCAATTTTGTAGCGCGCGAAATTTTTCAAATTCTGGTTGTGTTTTGTGTGAATACAGCAGCCTCAATATTCATTCATTCATTGATCTCTTCATCATCATCGAATATGTACGTTTTTCGTTAATTTTGTTTCTACCAAATAAATAAATAACTGATAACTGATGATCAATATTTGATCAATAATAATTCAATGATGATGCATAATTCTAGATTTTTTTGTTGTTTTCATTTCGATGCGAAGTGTGTGCGTTCTAATTAATACGAGACGAAAAACCATTTTGAAAATTGAGATTTGTTGTTGTTGTTTGTTTGTTGACTGAATTAATTAATTTGATGATGTTGATCATCAAAGTTGATTAATAATCGTTCGATTTTTATTTTTATTTTTTTCTGGTTCATCAAAGATATGTATCATCATCATCATCCTTTTAATCCATTGGATTTTTTCAATTTGTTTTCCATGAAAAAATAAAATTTCACAAACAAAATGATCATTCATTCGGTTGAATGAATCATTTTGTTTTCGATTTTTTTTTAATCATTTGACAATGAAAAAAATGCATCGATTTTTTTTTGAAATAATTCCGTTCTAATCAAATGTGGAATTGTTATCAGAATTCGGATTTTTTTTCGTTACATTTCTTCATTGAAAATTTCTCCAGAAATTGAAATCAATTTTCCCCCAGATGCAATATCGTTGGTTTAAAACAAGCTCGATAGGATTATTACTCCTTTCATCCGAATAATATTCGTCGTAGTCGATTGTCATCGTCTAAATATCATCATCAACTTGACAACAACAACAACAATCAAACATTGTGACATTGTGATTTTCATTGCGGCATTTTGATCAACAAAAAACAACAAACAACATTGAAAGTATCGCGAGATAAACAAAAGTGGTGTCTGATGTGTTATTCATTTTCTGTTTGTTGTCTTTTCGATGATGATGATGATTTTTTCGGAAAATCAATCAATATCGATATTTGAACGAAAAAAGTTTCTTTTCTTTCCCCATCACACCACATCCCTTTGATCATTTTTCTATTTCGTATTGAATGAATTGCTTATTGTATTTCGTTATCATCATCCTTTTTTTCTTCTGTTTCTTTCCGAAAAAAAGATACAATTTTTGTTTTCAGCCAAAATAGATTGATGATTTAGTATAAAAATTGGGGAAAAACACACATACAGTTGCATTACAGACATAAAAACCAAAATTTGATAATCACCAAGGTAAATTGTTTATGTGTATGGATGATGTGATATGATTTAAACATTTGTTGTTTTTCGGGTTACGAGATAGACATTTGTTTGTTTTGTTTTGTTTGACATCGGATCATCCAAGTTTCCTTTCCTTATTCTTCTTTTTCGCTCAAACAAAAAACCTATTTTTACCTATCGATGATAATAGGGTGTGTTTCGGTGGTGATAAGGAAAAAGTGAAAATTCTTACTTTTGTTTTGTTTTGTCGCAAAAATAAACAAAATTTTTTTCTTATTTTGGTTTCTCCAATTGAAAAATAAAAAACTGATAATATGATGAGTGAATCAACAACAACAACACAACCATTGATAAATTTGGATTATAATAATCTTGATGGTTTATTAGCAACGGCTAAACCATCAATGATATCTGATCCTATGACCACCACAACCACCAATGCCTTATTGGATTTGATTTTATCGACTACGACAATCAACAATTTAGAGACAACAACAACAACAACGATGATCGATGATTCGATGGCCAATTTATCGACAATATCAGATTTGATTGAATCATCGACTACAGCTACACAATCATCGACAACAACAACAACAATGTCAACAATGTCAACAACAACGATAGCCACGACGACTATTTTGGATAATTTCGATAATGAAACAGTGGCCAACATCATCAATAATAATCAATCTTTGTCGGATAATTCTACAACAACATCGTTATTTCCAATAACCGGTGGTGATCTTTTTAAAAATCTTAAAGATAATCTAACTGAAATTGCTAACAATGTTTTCGATGCTGAACAAAATCTACAGAATAAAACTGTGGATTTTTTCAAAAATGATCTACCGGATGGTATGAAAAATCTTACTACTGGTATTGGTTCGATGTTGGGTATGAATAATAATCAAGATGGTCAACAATCGAATGATCAATCAATGGCAATGGCTTATTATGGAATTGCTGTACTGGTTTTACTTGTCGTATTGATAATAGCATGTTGGGCTGTTTATCATTTTAAATTGCGAAATCATTTTGCTAATAATAATGATAATAATCAAAATAATAATAACCGTACACAAGATGGCGCTGCTAATAAAAATCGTTCGAATGATTATCATCCGGATATCGGTGGTGGTGGTGGTGGTGAAATGAATGGTAATCGTAATAAATATCTTGTTCGTGATGTTGAAAAAGCAATGACAGCATTAGGTGCCATACCGAAAGTTGTCGATAATGGTGGTAAAGATGATGGTGAATATGATGATGATGATGATGAACCGAATGATAATGAAAAACAAAAACGTAAACGACAAACAAATCAAGATCGAACCGATCCAGTTGAAAATGAAGAATTATAAACATCCATCCATCCAACCATCCATTTCATTTCATCATTCAGAAAACACTTCCGAGATAATCCACCAGGTGATTTTTTTCCCTCCTCCGGTTAGCGGTAAATTTTCTTTCAACTGAAAAAAATAGTAGAAAATTTCATAATTTGTAAAATCCAAAATTGTTTTTTCTTTCTTTTCACCTGCTGTCCTTGAATTTTAAATCGATTCTTTTTTTTTATTTGAAAATAAAATTATTGATTTTTTGTCTCAAAAGCCTATTGGTTTTTTATTTAAGAAATACTGATAGTGGAATGTTTTGATGTGTGTGAAAGAAAAGCGAAACAAAAAACAGCATATACCAACCCCATTGGTATTCTAAACCAAGAAAAAAACAAAAACAAAACAACAACAAAGAGAATTGGAAAAAACAGAATAGGAAAGAAAAAAGATGTACAGAATTGTAAAAAAATAACAAAAAAAAATTGATAATATGGCAGTGTTTTTTCTGGGAATTATTTACAAACGCACACAGAGATTTTCATGTGTAAATTACAACAGAAAAATTTTTAAAAAAAAAGAAATTTGAAAATTGCTACTAAAAGTGTTTTGAAGAATAAACATCACATTGTTTTAAGTGTTTTTTTATATGTATAAACAAATGTCCTAGAATGAATGAATGAATGTCGAAAAAAAATGATGATGATTATCATTGCCCATTATCATCAAGCCAAGGATAACGTTTAGGACATGGTTGACATGTTTTCAAAAACCGTACACCAGAATTTGCACCAACATTACAGATATTCGGATGAAGACATGGTGGTGGTCGATTTGGATCACGTGCACAACTAAATAAATTTACACGATATAATTCTTTTAATGCAGTTGGATTACGTATCCATTGTATTAATTCCCATTTTGTAACAAAATATACATCTTTATAATATGTAAGTAGATCATCAATAACCCTTAAAAAACCTTGACGATGATGTTCAGAATTAAACCATGCTGAATGATAATAAAGACCAAATGGTGCACGATTTGAATTATAATGTCTTTTAAAATTTTTCATTATTAAATCATAAACACCATTTTCATCAGATGGATTTGAACATGCATCACCCATTGAACAACGACCACCACGTAAATCTTGCCACATAACTAAACCAATTTCCCATAAACCTAATATAAAAAAATTGAAAAAATGAAATGTTTTTTCTGATTGAAATGTTTGTTAAAAATCAATAATTTATATACCTGGAAATGATTTTGTTGGACATGGTGCAATCATACATTCATGATTAATTGTATAATCTAATGTATATGGCCAAAATGGTGGTGAATTTTCAAACACTGGCATCGATGAATCATATGTAAAATTTTCTTCATGTAACATTTCAAATTGTTTATTACCACCACCTTGTAAAAATGGTGCACGCATTCCACGAATATCTGCTTTATTAACACCACCATAAAGATGTAATATTTCACGTTGGCCAACAATTTCATTATGCCATTGTTGCCTTGTATAACTTTCACCAAAACTATGACTATAATGTGTTTAGACAATCAATTTAGATAATCAAAGATTGACATTCACACACACAAATATATAAATTACATACGTTATTGAATGTGATGCAATTTCATGTCCACGTGAATATAATGTTTGTACTTGTGAATAATCAGTCCATTCATGTGATACATAAAATGTTGCTTTAATTGGACAACCATTTGGATTACTACGACCAGAATTTAATAATTCTTCATATATATGCCAATTTATATCATTAACAGCATCATCAAAACTAATTAGAACAAGTTGTGGTACATCTTTAACTGATAATCCACCTATGAATGAATGAATGAATGAATAGAGAGAATGAAAAATCACAAAAATTATTTATTTACCTGGAATTTCGGTTCCACCACAAAAACAATCAGGTAATTTACATAATTGTTCACTACATTTAATAGCATTTGAAAATGGTTCAGGTGTTTTGTAAACCGGTATTGGTCGTGATGGTATTTGAAGATTTTTTACTGTTCTTGTTGAATTTGTTGTTGTCGTTGTTCCAGTTGTTGTCGCTGTTGTTGTTGTTGTTGTCGGTATTGAAGATTTATTTACACCACGATGATGACTACCAAGATGTCTAGCATGTGATGAACGATTCGATGTTAAAACAGAATTCGTTGAATTCGAACGAGATGATTGAACTGATTGACGATATTCAGGAATTTTACTGTCAATATCGAAAAAAAAGGATTATTTAAAGTTTGATAAAAACAGAAAAAGAAAAACAAACCTTTTTCTATAAACATCAGTATCATTTCGATTCGTACCGATACGTTGAAAATCGGTTAAAATCATATCCGAATTAGGTAGATGATTAACCATAATATTAATATCATCAACAACATCATCATTAACATTAACATTATCACCAATATTTAATGAAGAAATTGTTGAATAAATATTTGCCTGTGATTTATTATTCACGGATGATGATGATTCTTTATCGGTTCTTGTTATTAGCTAATTTTTTTTTGATTTCAAAAGACAAAAAACAATGTTTTTTAAACAAAAAATGTTCATTCAAATCATCGATACAAACTTACCTGTCTTGGTTTATCATCATCATTATGGTGATCCGGTATCGTTATATAATTCGGCAATAGAATTTGATCATTTGATGAAGAATTTTTCGATGTTTGATTTGAAAATTTTGTTTCCGGAACAACTATTAATTTTGTTTTATTATAAACCAAAATAGCACCCGGTTCAATACGATCAAAATCAATATTAATAGGATTTGATTGATCATCGATTTCAGTTTGATGATGATGTTGATGACTAGTTTGATATTTAAATTTATCTCCATCAGCTGATAATCGGTTATTCGGATTATTATTATTTGATGAATTTTTTGATAATAATAATTGTTGTGATGCAGAATTACGATTCGATGCAGCTAAACCAGGTGAATCGAATAATTGATTTTTCATTGTTGTTGTTTCAGTTGATGATAATAATCGAAATAATTCTGCTGCTGATGATGAATCATCATTATTATTACCGGCCAGATGGATGGCACCATTTTCATCAACAATTGCCGTGATAACATCATCAAATTTACCATCATCATCATTATTAGGATCATTTTTATTATTGAATGCATTGGCCAATTGAAGAATTTCATCAATCAATAATCGATTATTATTACGATGGTTGTCTAATTGTTGTTGTTTTTGATCATTATCATTATTATTATTTGTATTTCGATGTTTATCAATATTTTGATTTTTAAAAACAAAATCCAATTCTGGTATTCGTGCTTTCGATGATGTCGAAGCCACTACCGATACGGATTGAGCATGATTATTTTCACCATTTACGCTACGGCCTATGGGTTGAAATCGGCGAGAAAAAAAATCAGAAAAAAAGGATTCCATAATGAAAAACATACCTAAAAGATTTTGATTAATCTGTCCGACCGAATGGAGATCATTTCGAATATCATCATTATGGCCAGCAATATGATGATTTGTTGGCTGTTGATGTTGATGATCATCATCATGACGAGATCTTTGCAAATCAACCAACGTGAAATTTTCATCAAGATCATCATCAATATGTTGATTATGTCGATGATTATTGATTTGGTTATTCGATTGTTGTCGATTTGGTTGAAAATTCAATCGATTTTCATCAATATCAGTGATTTTTGTTAAATAATTATCATTTGATTTGTAAACAACCGGATTTACAAATGAATGTTGATGATTATGTTGATTATGATTGTTGGTTGCATTTTGATTTGGTATCTGACGATTATTATTAACGATAATATTCGATTGACGACCTAATTTTTGATGATGTTTTTGCTGCTGCTGTTGTTTAATTAATTTATTAAAACTATCCTGTATAATATCCTGTTCATTTAATGAATGTTTTGTATTTGATAAATATCTTGTTGTTGTTGTTGTTGTTGTTCCATGATGATATGATATTTGTGAATTATCATTTTGATGATTATGATTATGATTATGATGAGATGTTGGTGTTGTATATTGATTATTATTAACGGATAAATTATTTCGAATTGAAAATAATCCATTCGTTGATGGTGATGTTTTGGCCGATATTTGATGCGTTGGTGTCTGTTGTTGTTGTATGGCCGTCGTTGCATTGGTTGATGATGGTGGTAATAATGATTTTGTAAATGATGATGGTTGTGATTTATGATTTAATAGGATAAATGGATGATGAGGATGATTATCATAAAAATCACTATTGGATGATGATGATAAAGGTTTGGCAGTTGTTGTCGAAGTTGTTGTTGTTGTCGGATTTTTCGTTTCAATTATCATACCAGATCCAACTTGTTGTTGTTGCTTGTTATTATTATTATTCGATAATGAATATGATCCAGAATCGACAAAATCATCTTCAGTTTCATCATAATCTGAATCTAATTAGAGGAGAAAGAAAAAACGGATGAAAATTATAAATAAATAGGAAGAAGAAAACTATTGAAAACTATGTTTTCGTAAATGTTTTTGTAATTAATGTTGTAATGTTGTAGACAATCTTGGTCTTCTTCTTCGTAAACTTTTACATTTCTTTTCCAGGTGGTATTTTCGTTACTTAGTTTAGTTTAGTTGAGCTCGTTTGGATATTCAATTCAAAACACAAACACACACACAACCTGAACGGAATACTAAAGAAAGAAAAATGACTATAAACACCTCACCTTAATTTGATATTTGTTGCTGTTGTTGTTGTTGATGGTGGTGCTTTATGATTTTTGTTGGTGATTCGAAAAGTTATCATTACAAACACACACACACAGAAAACACGGTGATAATTTAATCTTTGGCTTTGGTAAATCCATTATTAAATCAAGAAAAATTGAATTTCCTGGAAAGATTTTCGAAAACGGATTTTAAATGAATGAATTGGAAACTTTCATAATCTTTCTTACTGTCCATCTACGTCTATCTATAGTCATCATTAACAAGAAAGAGTTTCAGGGAAAACAACAACAACAACAAACATCGTGTTCATCGGATTGATTTTTCTTTCTTTTTTGGTTTTCGTCGTTCGATGATTTCTTGGAAAAAACAACAACAACAACAAATCCAGTGTTTCATTGTTGTTGTTGTTGTTCAATATGGGTATCATATAAATTGAATTTTTGTTTTTTTCACATCATCATCATCAAACACAAAAATCCAGAAACAAAAAACAAAAAACTTTGCGGAACCAATGATGACAAGTGAGAAAATCAAGACGAATTTCTTCGTCGATCAACTTTGTTGTTGTTGTTGTTATTGTTTGTCAGGCAGGCCAGGTAAGTTTCGATATCGGTAAAAGGGCGCGTTTTTTGTTTCAGGTTGTGTGACAGGTGACTTATATTTGAAAAACTTTTTTGAATAATTTTTTTTTCGTTTTGTTTTACAATCATGAAAATCATGCAAATTTTCTTCAGAAAAAACAGCAAAAAAACAAAAAATTCACTCATCACTTTTGGATCGATGATTTTCGAACAGGAACAATATTTTTGTTTTCCCAGAAAATTTTTTTTTCTAAGCAAAATTATTGTTTCCAGGAAGTATTCTCAAAAACAAAAGAGTGTTAAATTTAGCTTGATTTTTTGGTTTACCGAAAAATCAATAACAAAAACACTGAATGAATTTTTGTGTAATGTTTTTCTTTGTAATGAAAGAATGCAAAGGGTTAAATCAAATCATTTTACCTTCATATGGACAGATAACATTTCTTGGCCAATCACATGTTTGTAATTCGGATGAAAATCTTAAACCACCTGTACATGATTCATGTAATGCTTCACCAAATACACATACAAAATATTTGGAACAATTATATTCATCAGCATAATAACCAAATTGTTCGGGACAACGAAAATTTATTGATGTTAATGGTAATGATAATTGCGGTGGTGATGAAGATGATTGTGATGATTGAAATTGATCACATAAAACCATTTGTATTGGGGATATTAACCCTGTGGGAGAAAACAAGAAAAAAACAATTAGTTTTTGCTGGCAAAATTGAAACAGGTAAACACAGGGGAAAACACAGGTAGGCAGAGAGAGAGGAAAACAGCAATATTAACCCTTGATTATAAATGGTGGAAAAAGTTTTGAAACCTTGAAATGAAAACAACAAAACAAATGAAAAGGAAACAAATGAACGAATTTTTCCGCTTTTCACAATTGTAAAGTTTTTTTTTGTTTGTTTGTTGAATAATCAAATCATATAATTAAATTATTATTAAAAAAAATTGGCAGGTAAATTGTCATCATCAACATCATCATAATAATCGACAAAAATCAAAAATCAAAAAACCAAATCAAATCAATCATCGAATTCTTTTCTTTTCTTTTCAACAACAACAATTAACATTCGTTACTTTTTTCCCAAGTAAATTCAACACTCTATACCGCCTACAAATGAAGGTTGATTAATAGGTGAAAATTAGTTTGTTTCTGGGAAGAAAAATTTTTTAATTTCTTTTTGCAGTTATGAGCGCACCACCCAAAACAAAATTAAAAAAAAATTCCTGAATCCAAGAAACCTATCAATCAAAAAAAAAAAAGTTGCAGTGGGAAAATGGATCGATCGATCAATCGATCGATCGATTAACGAAAATTTTCTCGCAATTAACAGCAATGTTGTTGTTGCTGTGTTTGTGTCATTGGTGAAGAGGAAAAATTATCATTTTTCTCTATATTAGCCAAAGGATAAATTGTTTGTTTGTTTGTTTTCGATGATATTTCGGTTGTTGATGATGATTATTTGAAAGTCATCATCATCATCATCTTCTCAACGAAATCAAATCGAAATCAACAACCAAAAATCGATTGATTAATCGATTTTCTTTCGCTAATTATTTTGGAGTTTACATGTGATTCTGCCTACGGGTTAAATTTGCGGTTCATTCATTTATTATGCGGTTTTTGTTTTTTGTTTTTTTTCTGGAAATTAAAATCAAGATTTTGGTAGCAAAAAAAAATTTGTGATCCAATTTTTTTTAACCATTCAGCTACGATCAAGGATCAACGACGATTATTTTGTTGTTTTGGGACTAATCTCCTGATGATTATTGAAGATTTTTGATTTTCTTGTTTCTGAATTTGGAAAATGCAAATCCCTTCAATTGCATGCTAATTGAGATTTTGTTTTCTGTTTTGACAAAATCATTTTTCACCATTAACATGATGATGATGATCTAGATGTCATAATCATAGTCATGAATGTCATCATTGAATTGAGATTAAAAACTTTTTTTTTGTAAATTTTTAAACGTTGTATCAATTCGTTTCAAATCTTTGGATTTTTAGGGGGGAATGTTTGAAAAATGAGAAAAAGCAAAAAAGTGAAATTCCAAGAACAATTCATTTTCGACGATCAAAGTATTTTGGAATAAATTATCCTGAAATGGATTATCGATTTGCAAAAGGGTTTTCAATCCAATTCAAAAGTACGAAAACGAAGAGAGAAATGTCCAAACATTTTCATTCATTTCAGAATTAATTATACGAGATTCATTCGTCATCCACATCATCATCATCATCATTATAATTCAATTAATAATTTTGTAGTTTCATATGAAATTGATCAAGTAGCGAATGAAAAAAATTTATGAAACTTTTTCACAGTAAAAATGATTATTATTATTGGCAAAATATTAGTTTTTAATTTTTCTCTGTTTGTTTCAAGGATGATTGAAAATTTGAAAATCAAGAAAAAAACAGAAAATTCGGATTGAGAGAAAAGATTCCAAAAAAATTCATGATCATCAATAAGCATCAATAACTAAACGAACAAAAGGCAAATCCAGAAAAACAAAAGCAAAAGCAAAAAGCAAAAGTGAAATAATGGAACAGAAACGAAAAAAAAACAAGTTTTAAAACAGCAGAAATGAAAATTAAAAAAATCTGCATTCATTCATTCATTTGTAATTTCTAAAATGGATTCTATTGTTTTTTTTGTTTAAATGAAACAAACATACACACACAAACACGAAATTATCATTATCATCGTTATTGTTTTTTTTTAAAAACAATTTTTACTTGTTCCAAGTGCAAAGATGTTCCAGTAAATGAAAAAAAATGTTTCAAAATTATAATTTTGTTTTTTGTTTTTTGTTTGACGCATCGAAAATCAATTTTCAAATAATCCAATTCAAAGCAAAAAAAACAGAAACAGAAAATTAATTTGTAAATCGAGAGAAAATTATTATTATTTTGTTTTTTTAATTGAAAAAATGCTGATGATGATGATTAATATGAAGCTTTGCATCATCATCCGTTAATTGGTTTTTTTTTTGTTGTTGTTGTTGTTCAATTCATAAATACCGTACACAAATGAATGAATGAAATGATTAACAATGTTAATCATTTCATTGATGGTTGTGGTGGTAATGGTGGTGAAAATAAATCAGTTTTTCATTTTTTTCCAATATATGCAGATATCATAAATCAAATTGGATTGAATGAAAGAGAGAGAGAGAGAAAAAATGAATTCCATAATTCAAAATTATAATTAATTACTTCTAATTAATTAAAAAGATTTAATATAAAAAAAATTATTATTATTATTATTATTGTTTTTTTAAAAAGTTTTTTTAAATTATAAATTGAAGTAAAAATTGATCGATTTTTTCATTATTTTTCGATTACAAAAATCATAAAAATTTACAGAAACAAAAGCATGAAAAAGTTCAACAAACAACAAAAAAATCATCAATTTTATCATCATTATTATTATCAAATTATTATCTTTAAAACACAATCTAATAATAATAATTCAAATGGACAGATCATAAAAATGATAAGTAATAAAAAAAAGATGCTGATGCTACCTGAACATCATCATCATCAACATAATTATCATAATAATCAAAAATGGGTTCATCAAAATGAAAAATCAAAAGTGATTTATTGATGATTGAAAGTTATCATCATCATCATCATCATCATTATACACATAGATCGTTCCGAAAAAAACTGATACATCATCAATGGGAAAAATATGCAAATCAAACATCAAACAACAGTTTTTATTGGGGAAAATGCAAAACGAGATAAATTTCCATTCCCATATTCAGAGATTTTATTTCAAAGTTTCCATAAGTTTACGATCCAAAGGTGTGTTTTGCCTGTGTATCTGCTACGTTTTACGTTTTAATTTGAATTTGAGAAAAAGTTTTTTTGTAAGTTTTTCGCAAATTTGCAAATGAAATCGATAATCGATATTGCGGATGTTGATGACAAGTTTATGTAAATATTTTCTTTGATTTTTTCAGTGACATTTCCCCCCACATCTGCTTGTGACATGAGAAACTTTCTAAGAAATTAAATGACAAATTCATAATGAGAATGACTGGAAGATTATCCAATTGTCAAATTTTCATAATTTTTTTTTTGTTTGTTTCAAAATTGAAAAAATCCAGAGAAAGTCCAGGGAAAAATCCAGAGAAACTCAGAAATATGGATAACCTTGTCAATAACGTTGTTGTTTGATGATTAATGCAAATCTGTTGTTGAGTTTTGAATATTTCAATTTGATGATGGAAAGCCCGTAATTACAAATTGGGAAAAAACGGAGAAAATTTCCGCATATCTTTGATGGACGAATAATCAAAACCAAATTGAAGAAAGAAAAAAACATCAAAAGATTGATTGATTGATTGATAAATCAATCAATTAATTGATTGATTCATTAATCTATTATTGATTACCATAATAATAATAATAATAATCGATTGTCAATCAATCGATTAATCGATTATTAGGATGATGATGATGGCCATATTTGTTTTGGAGAAAAAAATGAATCCTTTTCGGATCAAAAATTGCTGCAAACAAGCTGAATTTGTCAATCAAAAAAAAAAATCAGTAGATTTTTGTTTGCTTTTCTCGTTTCGAATGATGATGAACGATGATCGATGATGATGGCGGGAAATTTTTGAAATTTAAAAAATTTGAAAAATATAGATTTCGAAATAGTTTTCAGTAAATGATGAATCGAATCGTAAATTGGATTTTTTCTAACAACGAAAAACAAAAGGAAAATTATAGGATGTTTCAGTTTCTCAGTTTGTTTTGAATTGAATGTTCAATCATCTTGACTCCAAAGATTAATTATGATTCGCTAAAAGATTCGCTAAAAATATCCCGAAAAAAACAATCAAAACAACAACAACAACATTCACACCTTGGTAACTTGGAATTTTGGCAAATGACAAAAACCTTTTTGTTTGTTTTACTTCGTAAGATCGATAACGAAAAAAAAAATTTGATTTGGAAAAAAGTTGAAGATTAGAGGAGGATCATCCTCATCATCATCATATAACCATCAATGTCGAAATAGTCATCATCAGGATTGTAATTTGTTGTTAGTTTTTCTTTTGAATTTTTAAATTTTCAAATTTAAATTTGAATTTATGATGTTCACCTTTCATGTTAATTTTAAAAAAGTGTACATTATCATCATAGTCGAAATAGTCGAATGATCGATGATTTGATTCAGGCAGATTTCTGTTTCTTTTTCTTTGAAAACAAAAAATTCAAATTTAGAATTAATTTGCATACATATAAAAACCTTTCTGGAATGAACAACAACAACAAAAACTAAGGTTTGATGATTACTGGGGAGGATTGGAAGAAAAAAATCAAATTAAAACAGTTTTTTTTTGTTTTGTTTTGTTTCTGATCATGAAACTCGATGATGATCAATTCGATGGAAAAAACAATGGAAAAAAAAAGTTGATTAGAATTTCGTTTGTTTTTTCCAAATTGAATTGATAAAGTTATCAAATCAATGTGGCCATCAATCAATCAATCATTCAATCAAATTATTCAAAAGAAAATTATTTTTGAATTTTGAATTTTTGAAAAAAATTCGGGCTAAATCATTTTGTAACGACATTTATGGACAGTCTCGCGGTGTTTATGTTGCTCGTCATGAATAAATTCCTCGTGTTACTCACAATGATATGTGATAAACATTCGATGAAATGTTTACAAATTCTTTTGAAATTCTTTGAAATTTTCTTCTGTTTTGTTTTTGAAGTTTTTTTTTCTTTGCAGCAATAATCGTCGTCGTCCGAAAATGCGTGTTACAGTATTGGAAATATCGGCACAATTAGAAAACGTTACAAATCTAACAATACCATTCGATTATGAATATCATATGTATTTTTGTTGTAAAAATTGTCTGGCAAAAACGGATCTAATAAAATTTTCTGCCGATAATAAAGTACCATTAATGGGTGGTAAATCATTTGTTAATCTAATATTTCGTTGTAAACAATGTCAACGACCATCAAATGTATCGATAATAAATGAATCAATAAGACCATATCGGGAAGAAGATTCATCAACATTTCAACCATTATGTGAATTTGATTGTCGTGGTTGTGATCCAATCGAATTCATACCTGTTGGACCATTTTTTTGTCAATCAACTATTGATCCACATCAACATCGACAACAAAACGAACAAAAACAATTTTATGATGTTGATTTACGTGATAAGGATTGGGCTGAATATGATGAACATTCGAATAATTCTGTTGGTATTTATTCATTTAAACATCGTTTTACATCGATCAAAAAAGAATGTCATCGTTAAATGTACGAAAACATTCATTGAACAGAACAAAAAAAAAAACATCCTTGAAGTCAACTGTCAATTCCTTTGTTTACTTTCCAAAAAATGTTGTAAATATATTATTTCCAATGATAATAATCCTTTGAGATTTCCATTTATTCAAATCTACAATAATAAACAAAAAAAAAATTGATTGATTCGATTAAGGAATCATTGAATGAATACTTTCAGTGTATAAATTTTTGTTTTAATAATCATCATTTCGTGATGATTATGATTATATAATTAGCCTTGCTAATTGATTTTGGCGTTCGAAGCAAAAAATCAATTTTCATCATCATCGACAACAACATTTACAAAAGAAAGAAAATTGATGGCCGGGTTCTCATTGATGGCGATGATAATAACGATCATCAATGATTGTTGATCAAGATTGTTTCGAAAGTTTTTGAAAGTGCCAAAAATTTGTTGTTACTGGTTTACTATAGTTGATTTTTGGGTATTTTTGGCAATGATATTTATAAATCGAAAACAAATTGTTGTTCATCAATTTACACACCGTCGGTGTTTTGTTTTTGGATTTTTCGAATATCTAAATCAGGCTATTTACTCACACACGGGTGAGCAAAATCGAGCGAATAAGTAAACAAAAATCTTTTTTTTTTTTCTTTTCATAATTGATGTTTGATAATTTTTCTCTGTCGATCGAAACGAAACGATGGATAATCGTGGATAATCGTTGATAATTGTGGATAATCGTAGCCAATGTAACGACGATTATGGATCATTTTTTCTTTCATTTTTCTGTTGTTGACATTTTTGGCCATAATTGAAAAAAAATGATTTTTTTGGAAAGCAAAAAAGCAAATTTGGGCGACAATTTTCAATTAAACAAACACACCGACACACATAAGAGAGGCAATGGAAAAGTGCAAAAGAAAATTGATTTTTGGCAAAAAGAGATGTCGAAGCCAAAAGCAAAAGTCAATGTTATGACCATGATGGAATATCAACATTGATGGCGGCGGCTAATGATGATGTTTGAATCCATGAAAATTGAGATAGCTAAAAGGCAATAATGGAACTGAAATGGATCGATTTGAAAACGATCCAAAAAAAAAAAGATGAAAAACTTTTTTCAAAAGAAAGTTTACAGAAAATTTTTCGAGCAGGAAAAAGAAAAATTCCCGGAAAAATTCATGACTTAATTAACAGAAGAAGAAGAAGAAGAAAAACAATCGATTGTTATTTGGGAAAGTGACTATCGATTATCAGCAACGAGCAAAATAACAACAAACAAACAAACAAACACAGCGGAAGAACAATGGTCAATCAAACTTGTGTAAAGAAAATGAAAATGAAAAAAGAAAAGAAAACCAACAAAAAGCGAAAAGAAATAAAATGAATTTCATCATCATCATCAAGATGATCATGTTTATTCTTTTGTGTTAAATACGGATCCGGTAATTTTTTTTTTTTACTAAATGACATTTACGAAACTAAACATCACACAGGTACGATTTGGTCACGTAATAATCATCATCAACCATGGTTAAATCATTCAAACAAACAGAAAACTGATCACCATAAAATAGTGTTGTTGTTTTGGAATGAACAAAATGAAGACAAAAAACAAAAAAATGTTTCGAATGAAGAAAATCCCGTACGTAATACGTGATATGAACATATTTTTGATTTTTGTTTTTTTGTTTTTTTCTGCAGCAAAACTCAAAATGAACAAAACATGAATAAAATTTGAATGGACAACAACCAACCAACAGCAACAGAAATATATCTTCATGAAACTAATTGGTTGTGATATTTTCCTTCGAAAAAAAAGAAGTTTATTGGAAAAAAAACAAACAAACCAAACTGAAAAAAAAATGTTCGGAAGTAAAATGGCTACCGCGATAAATAATAATAATAAAAAAATTTAACAACAACAGCAACAAAATCAGTTTTATTATCAGTGAAAAAAAATCACCTGTTGCTGCTTCAAACTTTTTTTTGTTCAAAAACAGCTCGCGGGTCATTTTGATGATGACTGACCGAATCAATAAATTTGTTTGTTGCTGTTGACGAAATACGCTGTTAATTCTGTTGCTACAACAACAACAACAACAACAAAAATGACATTGATAATTAATTTGGAACAACTTGACTCAATTGCTACGATGATGTGTTTAATATTAATTAAATTTGTTGAAAATTTCGCAACAAAAACAACGAAAAAAAATTGATCAAAAATCAAAAATTTTTTATCAATTTCTAATGGCGTGTGGTGGTGGGGGAAAAACGAAAGTGGGGAAAAATCGAATGAAAACATCGTCATTGAAAAAAATATCGATGGTATTGAAATCGATGGATCGATAGATCGATCGAACGTTTTCACTAACTAACTATAGTAACTTGCTGCAACGACCGGCCTGTTTGGCAAAATTTTTTGAAGAAAAATTTAATTCAATTTTGTTTCAAAATTCCTTCATCCATTATCCATCGAATCAATCAATCAATCACCATTAATAGAAATTGTAAAATTATTTTTACTATTTCCTAACTTGGATAATGATAATGATGCTCCCAAGCATCTCAATTTCCTTGATAATCTCAACAACAACAACGATAACAACAACAACAAATTATACACAGTATCATCATCATTTTGGAACATCATCATCCACATCGACGAGCGAAAAAAAAGGTGAAAAAGAAAATATTGGCCACTTACTTGTTGCTATTGTCAATGTTATAAGTAACATTAACCATTTGATATGATGATAATGATGATTATGATATTTTATATAATGTTTATGATGATGATGTAATAGACAATTTAAATGATGAAAATTTTTCATTGTTGTTGTTGTTGTTGTTTGATCATCATCATAATCATCATCATTTATGATTGATATCGATGATGATGATGATGATTGTTGATAATTATTATTATGACAAGACATTTTTTTACTTGGATTTTCGCTGTTGATGTTGATGATGATAATGATAATCAAAGACTAGTGTCGATATTGATGGCAAATTGATGATTACCATAAATTACTGTTGTTGTTGTTGTTCGATGTCATTATTCGATTTATAACATTTTAGGTGACCATTTTTGTTTATAAAAAATAATTTACCGTTGATTTAGTGATGATAAGATCATAACAACAACAACAAAAACTGTAAATTTTGATCTAATAATAGTCTTTTTGTTTTGGAAACAAAACATTCACACAAACACACAGAGAAAGTTCTGTTCGGTTTTTTTCGGTGGCCACAAGTTTTTTGGAAAAAATTGATTGGAAATTTTTTGGTTTTTGAAATGAAGAAATGAAGAGAAGAAGAAATCAATGTTTACTAATTGATTTTTTGTTGTTGTTTCATTTTCCACTGTGTTTTTCCAATCTGTGTGTTTCTTTTAGTGTAATCAATCAATCGAAAACAACGAGAAAAAGAAATTGAAGTAAAAAATCAAGAAAAACCGACGCCCGAATAAAATGAATGTAAATGGGAAAATACACTGGATTAACTTTTTTATTATTATTTCTGGTCAGCTAAATTATCATTATCAAATATGCAATGATGGAAATATTTTATGTCGAAATAAATGAATGAAAAGATTTGAACTTCAAAAAAATTTTCCATCAAAAAAAAAATTTTTTTTGACATGGAATCGATCCGGTCATTTGATGATAATTGAAATCAAAAAAGAAAAAAAAGAAGGAAGGAAAATTTTCTTCTTCCGTTCTTCAATGATGATCATTGTCAATGATGATGATTATGATTAACATTGACATTTGTATTAATCGGAAAATGACAAGAAAGAAAAGAAAATGGAGAAAATTGAATGTCAAAAAATGATTTGAATTTGTAAATATGCAAATGTTGCTTGCTTGCTTGTTTGTTTGTTTGTTTGCTTGTTTCATTCAACAAATGATTTAATTCAATTGAGAAAAGAAAAGTTGATTTCTCTTCCCTCGTTTCAAATTGTTCAATTTTCCTCTTTTTTGTTGAAAAAGATTTTTGGAATTTTGAAAAAATGATGCGGCTGCTGTTAACAAACAAACAAACAAACAAACGATGCAAAAGGATTATCCACCTGGTGGTTTGTTTAATGGATTTGATTTGATTGATTTATTTGATTTTGTTTGTTTAAAAGATTTACGGATTATAATTGTTGTTGTTGTTGTTTAATCTGAAATGAATTATTTTTCGCGTGCAACATTGAAAACATCTTAAAAAATTTGAATTTTTCGAAATTTGAAATGGATTATTTGCTGTCGTCTTGGTTGTTGTTTGTTGTCATCAAGGTGATGAACAAGTGACAGTTTTTAATTTGAATATGCGATTACGAAGACTTTTTTTTTTTTGTTTCTGAAAATGAAACAAAAAAAACTAAGAAAAACACATAAAAATCAATCACGCACAACCTTAAATCAATCAAAATAGATTGTTGAAATTAATTCATATCAAGAATACAATGATGATGATCAGGATGATGATGATAAATTTAAATTTCAAAAAGACGATGATGATTATGATGATGATGATGATGCTTTTCCAAATCAATTTGATTCGGATTAATAATCTTTTTTCCCTCGGATGATGATTGAAATTTACCCGAAAAATTAATTAATTAATAATTAATAAACGTAACAGACACACACAGGTATAAATGATGATCAAAAAAAATCAAGATGCTGATGATGACATTTTGCAAAATCAGAGATGACAAATCAAAAATCAAAAATCAAAAAAGGTTTAATTTTATAAAATTAATAAACACAAATAACTTACTGCATTTACACACAGTCTTTATTTTTACTTTTTTTTCACTGTTATTTTTGTAATCAAAAAAAAAAATTTATGGCGGTCAAATTTGTAATGAAAAAAAAATAAAAAATACAAAACAGGATTGATTGCTTGAATTAAAAGAGTTGAAGATTTTGGAAGACTTTACTGATGATGAAAATGAAAGGTTTTAATTATCAATTTTGGTTGGTTGTCACAGCGGTCAGTTACCGGTCAATCACCGATCATCATCATTCCCGATCTGTTTACTGATGCTTTTGATGATGATGATACTGATCTTTGGGTCACGAACAAAAATATTTTTACCATCATCATCAACAACAAGAAATGTTTACGAAACACAAGATATATGTGTGACACTTGTACGACGACATTTAATTTCTTCTTCATCAAAAACGTTAAAAATAAAGTAAAAGTTTTCATTTCATAAAGTGGGCGAAAAGCATGAATCAGCCGGTTACATTCGTTGATAATTTCATGTCAGTGAAACACATACACAAGGTGTTTTGTCGGCGTTTAACGAATTTTTTTTGGAAAACATTTTGGAAAACCGAAAATATCAACAAAAACCGAACGAACGATTTCAAATTTTTGAAGAAAAAAAAAAAGTAATTTAAAGCGACGATACAAGCAATGTTTCTGTGTCTGTTTTTTCCAAAACAAAATGATCATTGTATTTTGCCGAAAACAACAACAACAACAAAAACAAAACTAAATCAACGATGATGACTACGACGACGACGACATCCCAAAAAAAGATATATTTTATCCACCACCACCACCATTCCCCACCATTCAAAACTCTTCTTTCTCTTTCTCTCTCTCTCTTGATTTGAACAAAATGAATGAAACTTGATTTGAATTTTTTTTTCTCTTTCATTTTCTCGTTTGTTCGTTAAATTTTTCTCCTTTACTTAATTCGCTTATTACGAATATCTTTTTTTCTCTCTCTTCATTTTCAAATCAAGCTTAATTTTATCGAATAAATTGGTTTTGATGGTGGTGGTGGTGGTGGTGGTTATTTGAAATGTTTCAAGATGTTTTACGTTGTTGTCTGGATGGCCAATAAACATTTGGAAAAATAAGCCAAAATGAAGAAAAATTTCTCTTTCAATTATTTCATTGATCCATTTGAGGGCAAAAAAAAGGGGCAAAAAATACTAATTAACCCTGCGTTTAATTTGTTTCTACTAATTACAGCTACAGAAAGAAAAAGAAATTTATTTTTTTAACGGGGGGAATAAATCGATTAACCATCGATGATCATTATTCAGTGTGGTCAATCAGTTTTAATGATTATAATGAAAAAACAATATGGATTTCGTAATTATGATGACTAATTAATTATATAATCAGAAAAACGAAAAAGAATTTCCAGGAGCGACTTGAATGCTTTTTTTTTTTTTGCTAATCCAATTTTGTGAAAATTCAGTCAAAGCAAAGACAAAACGAAAAAGATCAGTCGATTGATACATATGGATCAAAGAGTTGAGACAACAACAGCAACTGATGCATATGAATTGAAATTGAAATGGAGATTGATCTTGATTTCAACAACAACAGAAAAATTACTTCATTTGGCCTAATCTTTGGGCTTGTACAATTTTCATTTTCATTGTTATATTTTCTGTTGTTGTTGTTGTTGTAATCATCAGTAGTTTACAAATAATAATAATAATCATTTTATCAACAACAACAACAAATGGATACAAATTGACTATTTCAATATTTCTTTGGATCTGAATTTTGATTTGATAATAGATTTGTCGTTTGAAATCTTTATTTTGTTTCCAATTGGAAAACAATGAATTTCAATAATTTTTTTGGGGGAAATTTGAATAAGTGTTTCATTCGTTCTTCGTTCAAAATCACACACACACACACACACACACACACACACAAAAATCGATTAAATGTTAACAAATTATTATTGAAAAAATGAAGATATTTTGTTTCTTTGTTTCGGATTTCGAAATTTAATAACAAAAAATTTTGGAACATCATTGTCAATATTGGCGATAAGACGATTATTTGTGTATTTGTGTATGTGTTTTTCAAATAAAAATAAAAAAAATAACAATTTTGAAAAATAATCAAGCAAAATTGTCTCAGTGAAAGTCTCAATTGTTTTTTTGTGAAGAATTTGAATGAAGATCCTCTGTGTGTATGTAGGGGAGAATCTATTCATTCATTCAGTTTTCAAGAACATGTTTGACATTTCATTGATACGACAAAGAAAAAAAGATTACAATTAGAGAAAGTTTTCGGAAAAACAAAAAAACAACAAAAAAAACATTTATGTTTTCAGAAAACATTATCATTATCATCCATTCAATTTATACCTGCTGTGTGAATGTTTGATTTTGAAATCGGAAGAAAAATTCAACAACAATTCCATTCCAATGGCCATCAAAGAATCAAACATCAAACATCCAACGAAGAAGAAGAACAAAGGTCACCAAATGAAACAATGCAAAAAACAATCAATGATTTTCAAAACAAAGAATTAATCCTGATCCTGATGTTGATCATCATTGAATGAAATGAAATGAAATGTTTTTTTTATTGAAATTTTTGACAAATTTTTCTCCATCAACATCATCAAATCTCTCTCTCTCCCCACTTTCCCCCCGTCATTACATGATAATAAAATCAAAAAATCTGTTGTGACATTGAGTCTATCCAGTCTAGTCTATTGAGTTTTGGATTTTTTTCAATGATAATCGAATTGGCTCAATCAATTTAACGTTTCTGTTTTGTTTTTTTTTATTTTTAGATTCTTCCATTTAATGATTCACCCGCAGTGAATTTAAGTGGATACTTGTTTGCTGTCGCTGTTGCTTGAAGTTGAATTTTTCAATTTCATAACAAAAATGGAGAATCGACAATGAACAATCAGAAATGATGATGATCGATTGGGAAGATTAATAGAATTTTGTTTCCAAAAACAAAACAAAAAAACATCAATGATGATGATGACATGGTTGATATTCCAATGAAGATTTTTGCAGCTTTTTGTTTGTTTGTTTGATCAACAACATTATGCTTGTTTATGATGCAAATTTATCTAAATTTTTAATTTGCGAAAAACAAACAAAAAAAAATAATCATTTAAATAAAAAGCTTTGATTATTTGAAATATGATTTGATTAGATAGATTTGAATTGTATTAAATAAAGTTATCTTCTTTTTTGTTGTTTTCTTTATTCAATTTCTTAAATTTTCTTCTTTAAAACTCAGAATAATAATAATAAGTTAATCAGCTAATTATGCAATTCGACAACCAGGATAAGTAATCTTTTGCTTTTCAATCCAAATCATTTTGATAGATGTTAATGATGATGATGATGATAATGGAAGAAAATCCAATGATAATCATCATCATAATCATCATCATCATAATCATCAAGATTAATTCAATTCAAATCAGCTTTGTTTGTTTGTCTTTGTCTGTATGTTTGTTTTTCCTATTTGTTTATTTGTTTTTCGTTTTGCTTGTTTTTTATTCACAACAGTGAGAAAATAAAACACGTGCGACAAATTTTTTCTCGTTGTTGTTGTTGTTAACATTTAGTCGCGAATAGTGTAAATGTGATGTAATTAAACAGAAAAAGATCTAAAGATCTAAATAAGAATGAGTTTTTTTATTATTATTATAGATAATATTTAACGATGAAAATTGTTCGCACACCGACATGCACAGACACAGACATTTTGTTATCAACAAAAAAAAAGAATGCGAAACACCTGATGACCTTTAAATCCTTCATTTGATTCATTTATGATCCACATACAATGAATATGATGGTGATGGATACATCATATACACACACACAGAGAGAGAGAGAGAGAGAGAGAGAGAGAGAGAGAGAGAGAGAGAAAAGGATTGATAAAACTGTCATAAATTTGTTATTGTTGTTGATCCAAAATCATCATCATCATCATAATGATCTTGATGTTTTTTTCTTCATTTTGCTTTGCTTTGTTTTTGTTGTTTTGTTTTGTTATTTTCCTACAATAAAGATTTCAAAGATACAGCGAGATAGACAAATAAACAAACGTTTTTGATTTTTTGTTTTTGTCTGATTGTTTTTTTTTTTTTTTGTATGATTCTTTCATTCATGTAACAAACACACATAGGATTCATTCAGTGAAAAAAAAACAAATTATACTGGATGGATCCAAAATATTGAATCCAAATATCCAAGTATACAAAAAACAAGCCAATAATCTTATCAACCCGCCATCATCATCATCACGGTCATGTCTTTTTTTTGCGAAAAGAATACGAAGAAATAACGAAGTAAAACGTTATGTTTGTCTGTATTTCTGCATTGTGATATTATCACATCATCTTCATCATCGCCATCATCATGATGATCATGATCATCATTCAACAGCAGAAAAAAAAATATCAGCATTTTTTTCCCCTGTTGTTTGAATAATAAGTAATACAGTCTGATAAGTTTGTGTCTGTGTGTTTTCACAGGTACACTATTGTTTTATCATCCAGTTTGTTTGTTTGTTTGTTTGGATGATGGTTATGCAAACAAACAAACAAACAAACAAATATAGTGGTTTTTTTTTGTCTTGTTTTCAAGGGGCAAAACTGATAATAACTGATACGAATCATTATCGATATGGATGTTTGTATCGATCGATATCGATACCTGTATCGATATTGAAATGGCAGAATTTGTTTTTTAACACTTTTTTCACTTTGTTGAATTGAATGTTTTTGTTTCAAAAAATGTTATGTAATTCCAGTGACAACAACAACAACAACAACTGAAATTGATGCTAAAAACAAAATGTAAACATTGATTTGAAAGATGATTATCAATGCCATCATCATCATCATCATTATTTATCGATAGGTCAATAACAAACTGATGATGATGATGATGGTAATAATCAATCATTTGATGAAATAGAAATTATGGATAAACGAAACGAAAAAAAGTGGATTCTTTTGACAGGTTTTTTCTAAAAAAAAAATCAAAGTTCCATTTAGGATCTGAATTTTTCTTCTGTCTTTTTGTTGTTGTTGTTGTTGTTGCTGTTTGTTGTTGTTGTCATTATCATATCAATTCAAACAACAACAACAAACGACAACAACAAACAATCATAATAGTCATATTGGGATTCAACCGTGAATATCATCATCATCATCATCATCATCAAATTTGTTTGATCCAAAAACAACAACAACAACAAAAATATCGACAACAACAACAACAACCTCGACAATCATGATCACGTTTGTATACAGCAGAGAAAAGAAAAAATCAAAAAACGAAAGAAAATCATCCACCACCGCCATCAAGATCTTGTTTGAAACATTTGGAAACAGGCAAAAAAAGCAGAAACGAAAGGATAAAGCTAATGATGATGCGCGCATCACTTTTCGGATCTTCTTCATCATCATCATCTTCATCGTTGTTGTCGTTTGCATATCAATAATAATAATAATTTCCTAATCCATTAATACGAAACGAGATTCGCAACTTTTTTCTTCATTTGTTTCGCTTCTTACAAATTGAATGTTTTCATATTTTTTTAAGTTTTTCATTATTCAATTGAATTTCAATTCTAAAACGAAGAAAAACAATAAACGAAAATGAATTTTTAAAATTCATCAAATAAAGGTCATCATCATCATCAAAAAACGATGGCAATTTGAAAATCTGTGAATGCTAAATCCGAATATTAAAAAAAATCCAAACGTTTTTTAAACTTGAAAAACATAAAAACAGAAAAGCAAAAGATGATTTTTGATTTTTGATTCGTTTTGATTTTTGAATTTTTGAATATTTCAAAAGATGCATCCATTTCAGAGAAAAATATGATTTTTTTTTCATGATTTGAAATGAAATTATATTCATATGTCATTTGTGGAGTAAAGAAAAGAAAAGGTAAAAAAAACAAAACAACTACCTGGACACATTTAAAACAAGAAAAAAAAACATCCATCATTATTATCATCATCATCATCATTATGATTAACTTTTTACAAGGTGCCAGGATTTTTATAATTTTATTTTCAGGTATGCGATGCATGATAGTAGAGGAGAAAATTACCTGAAATATCATATTGAATCGTTGTAATCAACTGCAAATGTCATTTGTAATAATAATGATAATCATCATTATAAAAAAAAATACCAGAAGGAAAATTACATTTTATAACCATCATCATCATCATCATCATCATTATTATAACCAGAAAACAACAACAACAATTTTTATCATTATTATCGTTTGCAATGAATTTTCATTCGTTTCGAAAAACATCCTTTTTTTTCTCGTTGTTTCAATCGGTACATTATCTGTGCGTGTGTGTGTTTGGAATACTAAAAATAATTTTGTTTTTTTCGAAGCTTCTTTCTTATCTCTGCATTCTTTCTATCTTATAAGTCATTTTCAATTTGGCATTTTTTACAGTTTTTTTCTTTCTTTGATGTTTGGTTCTTCATGCACCATACACAGAGGGAGAAAAATGGAGAACAGGTGACCGGATTTTCATCCAAATAATAACATTAATGATGTGGATGGTAATTTGAAAAGTTTTGATAATTGAATTTGAACATTTAAAAGAAAAAGAAGACTTTTTCGTTTTGTTTTGTTTTATTTTATTTGTTCGTCTTCTTTTTGTTCTTTTTGAAAAATTTTTGAAATTTTTTTTTGTTTCTCATATTTTAAGCTGTCAATGAATGAATGAATGAATGAATCATAAACCCGAATCTTTATACAACCGAGAAGATCTTAGGAAGATAGGAATTTGTGTGTAGGATTCGATGTTTCAATCAATGTTTTCGACCATTTACTAAAACATTTTTGCGAAAAAGAAGAGGAAAAAAAATTTGAAAAATTTAAACGATTCAATCAAAAAAAATCGTAAAAAATCAAAAATCAAAAATGTCAATCAATCAAACAGACAGAAAAAACGAAATGATTAAATTGTAAATGCCAACAACAACAACAGGGATTTTTTTCACAGCCAAAAAACTAACTAAAAGAAGAACGACTAATTATCCAATAACTAAAAAAAAAATCGTGCAGATGATGATGATAATGATGATGATAATGATAATGATAATGATAATGATAATGATAATGATAATTATGATTTAGGTATTGAAATAAATAAATATTATTATTAACAACATTAACATCATCATCGAAGAAGACGAAAAAATGTGTAAACACATTTCTTCTTCTTTTTCTCGAAATTTTACAGGCCGAAATACGAAGATTTATATTTTTTTTTTACATCAATCTCATTGTCGTGTGTGTGTGTGTGTGTGTGTTGTTTAACCGCACATAATTATCAGGTAGACAACAAAGGTATTACATGGAAAAAAAACATGGATTTTTTCATTCATTCAAAATGTCTGTTGTGTGTTTCTACATCACCAAAAATAACAAAAAATGAAAATGAAAATAAGTAAAGGGAGAAAGGGAAAATGAATGAATGAATGTAAATTGTGAATGTGAATTCCATTTGGAACTTTGGAAAATGTTCGGTGTGTTTCGATTGTCTAATTTGTGTGTGTGAAATGTATGTAGAAACAAACAAACAAACAAATAAACATCGAGAGTGGGAAAAATTTGTTAATTTTTCTCATCATTGTTTTTGTGGAAACAGAAAAACAGAAATTTGCCGAAAACAAAGAACCGAATATCATCATCATTGATGACCATGGTAGTTGTGGTAAATTTTCCAGGAATAAGAATGGGAGAAAAAAGGAGTGAATGGGAAATTTCTCTTGGAATTTTTCCAGAAACACACACAGAGATATTCCTATTTAGTTGAATTAATGTTTCAACATTCAACCGGCATTCCATCATTTTTGATTCATAAACAAAAGAAAAATTCATTATGCATTAATTTTTTTTTCCATTTCTTTTCAATTATTTTAATTACAATTTGAAACGGATAACGGAGTAGAAAACAACGACGAAAAAACACCTATTTAACCTTGATTTAGCATCAATTTTTTCTTTACTTTTTGTTTTCTTTCCTTCTGTTTTCCTGGCCCAATAATGAGGCAATCAAATAAACAAATCACTACATTTGTTGTTGTTGTTTTGATTGTTTTCAATTTTTGATTTACAAGTTTGATTTATTAATTAATTAAATCGTTTTTTGATTAACGTAAAACAATTATTACAAAAAAAATTACAAATTATGAATTGAATTTATATTTACAAAAAAATATTTTATATTATGAATATTATATTGGATCCTGAAATTATTTCAGGAAAATTTTGCTTGTTTTTTGGATGAAAAACAAGTTGAATCTACTGAGTTACAAAGTGAATGTGATAAACACATAGACATAAAGAATCAAGAAAAAGCATTTTTTTGTGGAAGAAAAAAAATTCTCACCATAATAATGATTATAATCTAAAACGAAATGATTGAATTGAATTGAATGAATTGTATTGTAGTGTAGTGTAGTTTTTAAACTCTAAATCCTAATACAGGTGTGTCATTTTCATAGATATTTTTCCATTTCGACAAAAGATAATGATAGACAAACAACAACAACAACAACAACTAAACGACTAAACGACTAATCAACAGTTTTTTTTGGGAACAAAAAATCAAAGTGCAAGAGAGAGAGAGAGAGAGAGAGAGAGAGAGAGAGAGAGAGAGAGAGAGAGAGAGAGAGAGAGAGAGATAAATGATTGACACCGAATGTTGGAACAACAACAACAACCACAACCACCATTCATTATCATTAACGATAATAATAATTATCGTTGAAATTCACAATCAATCTTCATATCAATCAATTCAATTCGATCGAGAGAAAGAAAAATAAATCCTACCGTGTTTGTGTTTACGGGGTTAATGCGGATAATTTATTATTATTATTTAACAAATGTTTTTATTTATTATTTTGTAATCAATAGATCGATAAACGGATCAAATCCGATAAACGGTTGATCAGTTGAAAAATTAGACTAACTAACTAACTGTCAACTAATATTGATTGGATCATTTTATCAGGTAGTTTGTCGCATCGTTTTCGAAATTTCCAATTTTCGTTTTTGTCGTCGTAAAATTGTCGCTTCCACATTTTCTTGATGAAACAGAAAAATTTGAATTGGAAATTGCATCAAATGGAAAACGGTTGTAATTTCCAAAGTTTCTATTTCTGTTTTTTGTTTTTCATCATAATTTTGATGGTAATAATGATGATGATAATTGGCAAATAATCGAAATCGGCTGTCGGTGCTGTTTCTGTTATTTATTTCTGTTGTTATATTGCAATGATTATCCGATTGAGGCAATCACGATTTGTTTGTTGTTGTTGTTGAATTTGTTGTTTCGCAGTTTTTGTTTTATTTTATTTTGTTGTTTGCCAATGGCAAAAGGATCATTAATGTTGTTGTTGTTGTTGTTGTTGTTGCACTAATAAAACAACAAATGAAAAAACAACAACAACAACAAACAAATATTTCATGAATAAACAACCATTGATATTATTGTTCAATTTGATGAATTTTGTTTTGTTTTGTTAAATTCTGAATTGAAATCAAATAGGAAAAATCAGTCAGTATGACTTTATTGCATGAAATTTCCTGAGAAAAAGTTTTTTCGCTTTTGTCTTTGTTACCGTTTGAATATCTTTACCTCAGTATCTCTGATCTCTACTACCTGTGTTACACAAACACACGTGATTAAAGATTATCATCAAAATGATGATGGTAGCAGAAGCCACCAAAATAGTGATGATGATTTTTGATCTTTTTTTTTTTTGGATGTCTTTTCGATTTGATTTGATTAATTGATTCATTGATTTTGTGTGTTAAGTAAGTAAGTAAGTAATGTGGTTTCGTTTTGTACTCCATTTAACCCTTACTTAATACAGTTATTTTTTTCTCTTGTCTTTTCAACAAAACAACAAAGATTTGATCGATCTACTATTCTCGAATCAATCGATTTCAATCAAATCGATCAATTCGATGTATTACACATTCATTAAGTCTGTATTTTTTCTGTGTTTTTGAGAATGAAAATTGATTGTTTATTCAATGAATGGATCAATGAATGATTGAATGTTTCCAGTTTTCAACAATCAATTGATGGTCGAGATTGGAGAAAACAATCGATTATTATTGATGACAATCGATCGATGATCGACTTGATTCAATGATACAATGATGAGAATCTTTTTCACTTTCACTCTCATCATTAACATCATCATTATGTAATCATCATTGGCTATTAACCCGATTGTTTCACTGTTTTGTTTCGTTTTGTTTTGTACATGTTTGATCATTTCCGTGAAAATGATTTACAACAATCGATTAATCATGAATGTAGAAAAACAGAAGAAGAAGAAAGTAGCCGACAGTTGAAAGAAAAATCAATCAATTCATTAGTTGTGCGTGTTTTTCTACGTGTGTGTGGGAAAAAACAAAAGAAACCGATGAAAGTAAGAGATTAATCAAGATGGATAAGATTGATTTTTCGAATCCATTAATTCCAGAATTTGTTTTCTAGCGTAGGCTTTTTTTCTCAAAGAAAAACCTATCCCAAAAAAACAAAATGTTTTGATTATTGCGAAAAAATAGCTAAAATCAATTCAAATCTATTAATAGTGGTAATCATTTGAAACAAAAAAAAAAAAAAAAAAAAAAAAAAAAAAATACTTGGCACTTTAACTAACTTTCAATAGTAAAAATTAACAGGTTGACATTTGACATTTATTTTTTTTCAGAGAAAAAAATTACCAATATCAATCAAGAGAATTTATATATCTTGTTCATCAATCGATCAATGAAAATTAAAATGTTTCATTCGATTTTTTTTTTTTGGTTTTGTTTTAAAATGTTGATTTTTTCACTTATTGTTTGTTCCAAGAAAAATTTTTCTTCTAAAAATAGATAAATAGTTTTGCGGATGTTTTGTTGCCAAAATGTTTGATTAAAAATCTTTTTGGGAAGCCAAAATATATTCAAAGGCGTAGTCTGTGTGTATCATTCATCACCACCAATTTCGTTTTTTCGGTTTGAAAATTTTCAAAACTAAATGAAAATTTTGTTTTGAAAAAATTTTCAAACAAAATTTCATGATTATCACCACCTTTTTGATTTTTATTTTTTGATCAAATAAACATTTATTATCACATCATCCAAATCATCAACAGCTAAAATGTTTCATTTTTTACCTGAGAAAAAATTTAATGAAAAACTTTCGATTTTTTTCATTGCTTGAACACAGTGGCTTTAACAAAATTTGCATAAATTTTTTTATTTTGTTGCAAAAAAAAGGGGCAAGATTATCTTGTTGTTGTTGTTTTGGTTGTTTATTTTGGATCCAAAACAAACAACAACAACAAAATGGACCACCATCAGCATGATTTTGTTCTTCTGGTGGTGCACCACCACCACCATAATCGACAAAGATTTTTATCCATCGAAAAAATAATTGGCGGTTTGAATTTTGACAAAAATGTGTGTGTGTGGTTAGAGACAAAATACCGAAAGATCGAAAATCCGATTCAAATCTGACCAAAAAAAAACCGAATCTTTACGGGAAAAAAAGAAACATCAAATGTATCAATTGTGTGTTAAAGGTGTGCAATTTATCACTTTTTTGGAAAAGCGAGAAAAAAGTTTTCAATTAAACAATTTCAAAGATAAAGATAAGGAATGAAAGCAAGCAAGGAAAGTGAGAAAATTTTTTTTAATCAAAAATTTTCAATTTTATCAAATCCATCATTGACCTGTTGCCTTGTTGTTGTTGTTTTGGGATTATGTCCGTTCGATACATAACACGTGTGGTAACAAACTAACAAAATGTTCCAGTGTTTCGGCTTTGTCATTCATTTCATTTCATAATCTCGATGTTTCTTTCAAAATTCAATTTAAATCTTCCGGCTCGGAGAACAAAACAAAACAAAACAAAGCAAAGCGAACAAGCAAACAAACAGTGTGAATTTGAAAAGAAAAAATATTTCTTTTTGAAAAAAACTTTTGATTGATCTATTTATATCCATCCATTCCATTACAGATTGATAATCGATCGATTTCCAGTTGATAATCCTATTAAGGAATTTTCAAACTTGCGAAAAAAAGATTAATTTTTCCATTTCTGATTTATTGATTGATTTCAATTCGATTTTTCATTGATCTAAAATTTATTGATTGATTTATCTGCCAGTAATAACAACAGCAATAACGACAACAACAGAAAATATGAATGGAGATCATTGATGATGAAAATCATTTACATGTTGCGAACAGAAAGAAAAAAGTGTTAAAAATGGATGAAAAAAAAAGCGGCGATGATGATGATAATCACGACGGCGATTATCGATAATCCATTATCGATGATGATGATGATGATGGATGAAATCTGTAAAATCCAGATCAATCAAACAAAACAAAGCGAAAATCTTTTTGAATGAAAACATCAATCAATATTGATTATTGATTATCGATGATTTTTCTCTCTTAATCCATCTTAATCTCCTTTTCTTTTCTTTCTTTTTCCCCAAATCGATACACCAAATACACCAATGATTATTAGTTGATTATCGATATCGTGAATCAGGTGAATCAGGTAATTGAATCAACGAAAAATTCATTCTTTTTCTCTGCTTAACAATTTCAATAAAGCCAAAAAAAAATGTTTATGGTGTGAAAAACAAGAAGACAACAAAAAACTTCCTAAAAATAGCATCCCGAATGTAAAAAGAAGAAAAGAATTTAATGTTGTTTTGTTTTTTGTTTCATTTCTTTTTCGGATATCGGATTGATTGGATTTTTGTATTATTTTTTTCTTGTTTCTTTTGTTTAGTTTTCATTTAGTTTCCATTATCATCAACAACAACACAATTGATGTGAATTTATTGTTTTGGCTGACTGGCTGGTTGGTTGTGTGAAATGTTTGTCTTTTATTTCTTTTTCCCGATTTCATTTCAATCCCGATGATGTTTTCATCCGAAAGAAAATGTTTCAAAAAGTTGTTTCAAATTCAGTGATGGTGGAAGGGGGAAAACAACAAACGTAACAGGGAATGTTGCTGGGGGGAAAAGAAATCAATGAATGATGATGATGGAATACTGATGATGAAGATATGTTACCGATAAACAAGTAAAGTGTGTGGTGAGGGGAGGGGGGATAGAAAAAAACAGCATTGAATGCAATGTGTGTTTGTGTGGAAGTCGAATCACGATTCAAATCAAATCAAATCACACATAAAGACAACGATAAACAATGATGATGATGATGTTAAAATCTTCTTGGTTTTTTTCGTGTCATATCGGTTTTGTTTAATTTGCTAAAACATAGAGTAGAGCAAACAGCCTTGGAATTCTTTCATCTAAATCAATTCGGACGATAATGTCAGGAGAAACAATGGATTTTCTTCTTTTTTCTTGTTTTGGAAAAATTATTCAATGAGATGAACATCATCCATAATCCAATTGAATGGAGAATCTTATATAATCAATTCTTTTCTCCATGATTTTTTCCAATGATTTTCCATCAAGTTTTTGTTTCCTATCAAAAAGAAGAAGAAAAAGAAAAAGAAAAAACATCTTATCAATTGTCTAATCTAATGAGGACAAGGTTGAAAATTGCTTACATGTGTGCGGTCGTTGTTGTTGAATAAGTTTGTTTTTTGATTAAGATTTCCAACATGAATCTTCAAACATGATTTTTTTCTCGATTTCTTGATGAGAAAAGATTTTCTGATTTTTCTTTTCTTTTCTTTGTTTTGATTGTTACAATCTTTATTTGGATGGATGTTTCAAACAAGAAACAAAAACGATAAAGTTCAAGGTATACACAGCATCAAGAAAATAATGTCTATTTTTTTTGCTGGTTTTGGTTTTGGTTTCAAGTCTTTTTCGATTAAAATTGATTTGATTCGATCAGAACTGATCTGATCCTGTAGTTTATCCGAAAGAAAGAGAGAGAGAGAGAGAGAGAGAGAGAAATCATCCCGAAAAGATAATCTCTATGATTATTTTCAATAAATTTTACACCAGACAGATTGATGATGATTCACTTAAGTTATCTTTAAAACTAAAACAAAGATAATGATGACAAGATTAATTGATTCTTCTTGGTCGTCATCAACGTCATCGTCATCATCATGGTAGGATTATTATCTTCACATATAGATACACACTTTGGTGATAATTCAATTTGATTTGTAAATGTTAATCTGCTTTTGTTATTGTTAACAACAACAACAACAGATATTATTCTTTTTTTTCAAACCGAAAGAAAGAAAGAAAGAATCCAAAACAGATTAAGATTTTGCTTTTCTTCCATCAGTTTCAAAAAACGAAAAAGTTTACCATAAACCGATAATGTCAGAAACCAAAAAGAAAAGAAGAAAAAAACCCTAAACAGATAGATAAAAAAAAATCCTATTTGGATTTAGAAAATTAAGAAAAAAAAACCCGATAATTTTCTTCAACAAAAAACTTAAATTGAAAAGATTTTAAAAGTTGATTTGATTTTCATTATTGAAAAAAACACTTATTAAAAGAAAACAAATATCCATTTTTTCTCGAATCCTGTTGCCATTATTATTTCCTGAAATGAAATGAAATGATGGTGATGAATGAATGGGTGAAGGATGAAAAAATCAACAATAAAATTCAGGAAAAGTGAAAAAAAACTATCATTTTTTTTTTTTGTAAAAAAAATCCAATCTGATTACAGATCTGGATCAATTTTTTTTGTGTTATTTGTTTGTCGGCTTTCTTCGTTCATTTGTTTGTTTTTTTTCAAAACAAAATCCGGATCTAATAAAAATGATAATAACCGACCGAACAAACGAAATTTGCTGTAAATCAATTTTTCAAATTTAGTTTCTTGTTGAAAATTTTGATTTAATTAAATAAAAAAATGAAATGAAAAAAGACCCGAAAATCTTTCTGTTTCCATCATGTTTTTCGTCAATCGTCATTCGGCTATATCAACCTAAATCTGTCAATTGTCAAATCTTGAGCAAAATTCATTAAACAACAATGAAAATGGAAACATTATTGATTTGTATTTGTATTTCTGAAAAGGAAAAAAAACGTTTTCAACAGCGAAAAAATTTGCTAATTGCTGGTTGCTCAATTGATTTGTTTTACTTCGAAACACAAAAACAAATCAATAAATTAAACGGACATTATGAAATCTGATTTTGATTTTGATTTGTTTGATTGATTGATAATGAACGGTGATGTTATGAAAGTGAAAATAGTGATAATTTTGTCATTCAATTAACTAACTTAGTAAATAAGTAATGTAATGTAACCAATCAATCAGAACTAATATGTTTTTTTTGTTGTTTTTCGTTTCGTTTCGTGGTTTTTGTTTGAAACAATTGAATTTCATTTGAATAAATGTTTTTGTTGTTTTGCAAAAATGATTTTCTTCCATTATTCTTTTCTCAATGATAATTATTATTAGGTTGATGGCCGCCATCACAAACTTTATGTTTGATGCAGAAACATTAATCAAATGGAAATGGAAATTGGAATGTTTTTTGGCCAAAATTTAAATTTTACAAGATTCGAACGCCATCTATGAATCTTAAAAATTAAAAAGAAAAATTAAAAGTATTTTTTCGTTTTTTTAAATCTTTAATTTGTAATTTATTCAATTATCAATAATAATTAATAATAATAATAATAATAATAATAATAATAAAGTAATGAATTGATAAAATGAAGGGAAAAAATAAAAATTACAAATTACAAATATTGTTTTCATGTCTTTCACAATCACCATCATCATCATTCTATGGAAAATGATTTTCAATTTTTTTCAATTAAAAAAAGTAATCAGAGTGGATTCATTCATTCATTTTTGTTTGTACACATTTCAGATTGAAAAAAAAATCGATAAGAAATTGATCAGAAGAAGATTTTTTTGTTTTCACAAAACAAATTCAAACAGCACAACACACAAACACAAGGACGATTTCTTCAATTAATTTTGTTTTTTTTTTCACATAAAATTTTGAAACACACACAACGTTGCAAAAATATAGAAACTTTAAACATCTGCCTCGCTGATGATAATCATGAGGATGATCTGATCTGATCAATCAATCAATCAATTGAGTATATAAGATGTGTGTGTGTGTTTGTTTGGAGTTCGATTAACCGGGTTATCGTTGAAAAATTAATGTCAGTAGTGTTTCGGTTGAGCGCCCGGTAAATAGTGTTGATGATTTTTGTGATATTTTGTTCCGGATGGTATTTTTTTTTATTTGAAAAGATTTTTTGTTTTTTTGTTTTTCATCAGGTGATGATAAAGGATTTTCTTTTAGTCAAGATGTGTAATTGGTATACGTGTGAGTGTGTTAATATCGATGTTTAAATTTGAAAAAAAGTGAGAAAAAATAGAGAAAGAAAGAGATCGATCACAGATTCTGTAGAGCTTGTTCGATATTCCAATTGAATTGTGATAATGCACATATTGCTCGTTCTTCATCAATATGGCTTAATTCACGTAAATGTTTTATTTTTGCTAAATGTGTTTTGGGGTTAAACAAATCAAATCAATCAATCAATCAATAAAGTTAATTCAAAATCAGATATTCAGTTACCTTCATATGATTCAAATTGTTTACGTTTTTCTAACGGTCTATCTGTTGCAAAATAATATGTCCAAAATTTGGCCGTTTGACGATAATAATCTGGATGATCTTTAAATTGTCTAGCAACAACTGCATCTTGTGGATCATCTGGTTCAGGAGCTGTGATAATAATAATAACCAAATGGTAATTGTTATTTTGGGTTTTTCATTCTTAAAAATACAATAAAACACATACATGTTAATAAGGCTTGAATGCTTAACAAAACCGTACGTAATGTCATTGCAGCCGCCCATTGATCTTTAAGTATATCTAAACAAATAGCACCAGTTACGGAAGCTAAAAACAGAAAGAAAAAAGTTTTATCAGTTTGGTTTTTTCCAGACTTTTTCTCTCTTGCTACTCACATATATTTGGATGCCAAATTTTTGTTGTAAAACGTACTTTCGGTGGATTGAATGGATACGTTTCGGGAACTTTATTAAACGAGAAAAAAAGGGTTATGAATCGAAAAATGATATGAGAATGATAATGATAAAAACATTACTTTTGATTTCAACTTTAAAACGACCACCTTCAAATAATGATTCAGATGGACCGATAACATAACCAGTTAGATTAAGCAAATTATTATCAACCGGTTCAATATGGAATAATTTATTTGGTTCATTTTCCGTTTGTGGTAATTCCATAAATTCACGTTTAATACGTTTGGCAGCAATAGTTGCCATTTTGTATTACCTTCTTCTGTTGTTTATTATTATTTTTTCTGATGCAACAATATTTCTTTATACAAGAAAATCTCAATCAATCACTTCGAACCGAAACCAAAAAAACAAACGAAAAAAACTTAAAAGTTTTTTGGGAATAATTCTTATAATTTTGCTGTTGTTGAATAATTAGGAACAAAAAACAAATTAAATTAACTGATGTTGTTGGATGATAATTCGATAATTCGATAAATAATAATAATTCGAATTCGTCTATTGATCTTTGTGTGGAAATTCGATTTCGATACCGAAAATCAAAAAAAAAAATTAATCAATTTTTGTTGAGAAAATTTAGGATTTTCTTACCTTATTATCCGATTGATGATTTATAATTTTTAATGTAAACATGTGTGTGAGTGAACAAATTATTTATTTATTAAAAAAGACAATTTAAAATTAAAAATAAAATTTTTAATTTACAAAAAAACAAAAAATAAAAAAATTAATGTAAAAAATTCACACGATGAAAAAACAAACAGTCAACATCACCATCAACACAAACAATAATAGCGGCAGCATCATCATCAATCATGAACATAGTGGTTAAGAAATATGAAAGAAGAAAAAAAAATTCGAACGATATATGAAAGAAAGAAAAAAAATATATTCGAATGATAGTAGCATTGATTTTTGTTTGCAAAAGAAAAAAAACTAACCAACCACTACTACCACTACAATGACGACTATATTAACTTGATTTGAAAAAGAAGAAAAAAACATTTATTCGACTATATGTACACAATGTGTGTGTGTGTGATATGTGAACAATTAATCTATATACCGCCAGGTATTCAACGAAAAAAAAAAAAAAAAAGAATGTTCGATTAATAATGGGATATTGTTATGAATGAAATGAAATGAATGGATGGATATCAACACACACTACTCATTTTTGAATCATATTTGCATTTTATTATGCACTCAAATTGTGCCCTTTGCTCCTAATTTCATTTTTCTCTCTCTTTTTGGATTCCTCTCATTTTTGTTTAAGGATTTTTTTGTTTTGTTTTTGTTGATGTTATTCATCATCACCAACAACAACATCATCATCATCATCATGACGACAATAATTTAATTACCTTTTTGTTCTGTTTTTAAAATCGTTTTTATTGATGGTGGTGGTCTTCTGAAAATAAACAAAACAAAACAAAAATGATGAGAAAATTTCCTACTCACCTGGATTATTTTTCTTAATGAATTTAGATTTTTTTTTCGTTTTTATTTCATCTAAAACAACGGAATCATTCTGTTGATTGAATCCGTCAGAATATATGGTTTTGAAATCGATTTGAAAATCATCATTATTATCATTATTGTTGAACAAGGAAACCAAAAAAGAAAAAAGGTGAATGATCATCAAAATATTTGCTAATACACGTTTTTAATCAAAAATTTTTTTTCCCTCGTTTTTTTTTTCTCTCTCTCTCTCATCATTATCATCTGGCAGCATGTTATTCATATTTGGTTTTTAATTAAAGAATTTTTAAGCAACAACAACAACGATTGAAAACCAGAATCTTATCGATTTTATTCAATAATTCGGATTTTGTTTGTTTATGTGTTTACCAATTTCATTTTGGATCGATCATAACGTTTGCCATTTTTCCCGTTATTGTTGTTCGTTTTTTGCCGTCTATAAATGTCCAATGATAACATTGTAGAGCAGATTATTATTGTTTTTTGATGAATTTTCTGTGTGTGTGTGTGTGTGTGTGCTTGTCTGTTTCTTAATTCTTAATCAATCAATCATCTTTTTTCTTTGCTTACCTGTGTTTTTCTTCGTCTGAAAATTTTGATTTAAAACTAAATTTTTTTTCAAAATCGACAAATCAATTATAATTTGATTTCATCTATGTAAATGATAAAGGTAATTTTTTTAATTGTTATTTTGAGTTTTGTAAACAGAATTTTTTTTTCGTTTTTTTTCCATTAGACATTAAATGTTTTACTACTGAAATGGATGATGGAGGTCGATGTCTTCTCGATGTCATCAATGATCCTCAATTATTACAATCATTTTTGGAAAATAATAGTAACAATAACAATACAACACAACAGCAAACAAATTCAAATTCAAATTCATCATCAACATCGAATGTTGTTGTTTCTTCGGCTTCGGCGGCAGTTGCATCAAATACTACCATTATCAATGCACCAACGATTGTTCAACCACCACCACCACCACCACTATCACTATCAACTATTTCTTCAACACCATCAATAATAATTAATCAGAATAAAAATGATTCTGTTTTCAATACTGCAGCAACGACAATCGATCAATTGTCAATGCCATCATCATCTATGGTTGCAACAACAACAACGCAACCGATAATCGTACCAAATAACAATAATAATGGAATTATTAATCCAATAATAACGATTCCAAAAACATTAGCATCACAAATTCAAATTGTTGGTAATAATAATAATAATAATAATCAATTGATGGCTACCACTATTTCGACAACGCCGACAACAACAACAACAAATAAACCGGTACGAGCTAGAAAATCAACTGCCGTTGCAACTAAATCAAATTCATCATCGAAATCGATAAAAAATCAACAAATGACAAATTTATCATCATCAACAACAATACCAACATCGATATCATCGATATCTGGTATTCTGGGTTCTTCAAATATAGCAACTAGTATTGCATCAAATACATTGGTTGCTGCTACACCAACATTTCTTAATTCTACTACCGGTCTTATACCAATAACTTCACTTGCTACAACTGGTGGTGCTGGTGGTGGTGGTTTACAAGGTTTGATTTTTGCCGGATCACATTTAACACATTCAAATGCAACATCAAATGTTCAATCTATAAGACATCCATCAACATTTGTTTCTACACCACAATTTCAATTAGGTCCAAGACCAATGACTGTACTACCTCAACCATTTATATTACCTGGCGGTTTACAGCTAGCTACAAATGGATCAAATAATCAACAACAATTTGTATTTGCAAGACCTTCATTATCGCATCAACAACATCAAACAACCGGGCCACAATTATTACAGATAATTCAAACATCACAAGGTCCACAATTAATTGCACAGGCACCATCGGCTCCAATACAAACAATTGCAACATCGAACCATATTCAAACTATCAATGTTCAACAACAACAACAACAAACATCAACAGTATTGACGCCAACAACATCAGCTGCCATAATAACAAAAAATTCCAAAGGTTCTAATAAACAAATTTTACCAAAACCTAATTCGGCAAAAAATTCAAAAACCAATCATCAACAGAATCAGATTCAGAATCAGAATAATAATTCACAAAATATTAAATTCATTCAAACACCAACAGTTGGTGGTACTACAAATCCTTTTTCAACATCGACAAATCAAAATGCTACTCAATTTATAATTGGTGGTGGTGGTGGTGTTAGTGGTGGTATTCATCAAAATCATCAACCACAATTGATTGCCGGACCAAATGGTACATTCTTTTTATCAAATAATAATCTTTTACATACAAATACTGGTCAAACACAATTCTCACAACAACCACAATTCTTATTACAAAATCAACAATTATTAGCAATTAGACCATCATCAGGTACTGGTTCATTAGCTGGACAAACATTTCTAGTTAATCCAAATGCATTGACGACTGCCGCAAATAATAATCTGAATAATAATAATGATCAATTAACCGCATTAAATCAATTGACAATTCCTCAATCATCATCGATTATAAATACAAATAAATCATCAACAACAACATCATCAACAAATATTACTCATCATCATGCAACATCTTTGAATCATATCTTATTGAATCAGAATACTACACCAATTGTTAGTCAAGCAAGTCAAGGATTAACAGCATTTCGTCAACAACAACAACAACAACAACAGGCACCAGGTAATCTAATTATCAGGCCACAAATAATTGGACAACAATCATTACCACCAACATCATTATCATCATCAACAACGACTACTGTAAATAATAATTGTACACCACAATTAATACAGATACAAACACCGAATGGACCAATATTACTTTCGGTTAATTTAAATTCATCACAACAACAACAACAACAACAACCGTCACAACCTCAGATACAGCAATCACAAACACCACAGCCACAACCACAAACGATTCAGATCGATAATACGTTATATTCATTAACAACAAATCCGGTTAATCAACAACCGACATTGAATCTTGGTGGCGGTGGTGCGGCAACATTATCACAAGCGATACTCACAAATCAAACACATAATCAACAACAGCAGCAGCTTTTAACACATCATCATCAGAATTTTTCATCAAACCAACAACTCCACCAACAACAGACAATTCTGTCTTCATCGAATAATAATCAAAAAAATCAAACAACAACAACAACAATAACGAAACCAAAAACACAGAATCCCACAAAAGGCCTTAATCTAGCTGATCTCCTTAAAGAAACTGGTATATTAACTGAATTTAGTCCACCAACATCACCCATATCGATTACTCAAACAAAAGATAATAATAATAGTGCCAATGTTTTGATTGATCCATTAACAAGAATATCAACACCATCATCACAATCACAAACAATATTGATGGTATCGAATTCAAATAATAATTTGTCCACAACAGCAACAACTACAAATGCAGTAGCAGCAGCAGCAAATACTGCATTAGCTCCATCATCATTACAATCACAAACACAACAATTAAGGATATCATTAACACCTGATGGAACAATTGTATTATTATCACCAAATTCAAATACATTATTACCAACAATTCAACAACAACAACAAGGTATAAATAATTTGACTGCCACAACGATAATTGGTCAAACGAAAAATACGAATAATAGTAAGCAACAACAACAACAACAAACAGTTGTAAATGATTCAAGTGGTCTTGGATCATCACAACCATCGCCGGATTCAACAACACCAAGTATCGATACTGGATCATGTTCATCACCATCTACCGTTATTACAACGCAAACAACGCAATCGTTACCAACACAAACGATTAAAAATATAAACAGTATTGATTCAAAATCATTGGACAATAATACTGTTGATGATACTGTTGTATCAAGTTTATCTTCAACAAATCAATCATCATTGAAAACATTAACATCATCAACGGCAACAACAACAACAACAACATGTACAGCCGATACTAGTTCAATTAATCAATCGATAAAACCTAGTCATTTAATGAATAATAATAATAATACTTCATTAGTTTTATCACAACAACAGCCAACATTACCTTTAATGACTAATAATCAAACAACAACAACAACAACAACTTATACAACAATTTTAATTCCAGGAACAATAATGTTTTTAAATGATAAACGTATACCGATTGCAACATTAAATCGTACAAATCAAATTGGTGAATTGATGCAACGTTTAGATAATCAGATTAAACAAAATATTTTACAACAACAACAACAACAACCAAAAGATTTACAACAAGAATTACAACAATTACAGCAAACATTATTATTGATACAATCACAGCCGATTATACCGAGTCAGATACCACAGGTAAAAATTTCGGATAAAATTGCACAATTATTACAGATATCAACATGGGCCACACAATCAACACAAATCAAAACATCACCACAAACAATTGCCGTTGTTAATCATAATCAATCATCGATTGGAACAACAATAACGACAACAACAACAACAACAACTACCACATCAATAACAACACCTACTACAGTAAAATTTGTTCTTGGTCCTAAAATCAATTCAAATTCCATACAATTAGTACATTCGATTTCGAATTCTAGTCCAATAAATCCATTATCATCATCATCATCATCGCCATCAACGACTGCAAAACAAACAACAACCCTTACAGCAACAGATTCGATACAATCACCGGATTTAAAAGTATTTCATTTGGAGTCTGAATAATTTTCATTGAACATAACAATTTTTTCCCCGATTAAATTTTTAGACACAAATTACAACATCACCAGTGATAACAACACCGATCATTGTTAAACAGGAAAAACCAAAATCCAATATTCTTAAAGCGTAAGTTTGTAATTTTGTTTTAAAGCAAATTTTCAAATAAATTATTGAAATTATTATTATCATTAGGATACAATCACAATTACATGCTGATCAGAATACAGCTTTACATCCGGATTGTCGTACACCGTTTCGTTCACGTGATGATGCTTGTAAACGTTTATTACGTTATCATGTATTTGATCAACAACAATTTTCGGAAAAACAGTTGCAAAAATGTAATGTTTTTTTTTAAATTTTTTTTCGCAATATCATTAATTTCATTCCTCTGTTTTTTTTTGTTTTATCTAAAATAGTTGATGAACTTTTTGAACAAGCATCACAAACATTGTTATATAAACGACAACAACTTTATGATAAATTTCGTTATCTCATCATAAAAGATAGTATGGTAAGTGTTAAAGTTTTTTTTTGTTTTGTTTTTTGTTAGTAGATTATGAAAATTTTCTTCCTGTATCAATGAAAATGTAGAAATATTCACCTTCATGTGAACAAGTAATGGTTAATCGTATAATTATTGATGAAGAAAATGCTGCATTAAAATCTGATAAAGAATTGGTTGCATCCGGTGGAGGTAATATGACTTTTTAAATATATTTTGGATTTGAATTGACTTTTTTTCTCATTTATTCATTAGTGTTAGATTTACCACCTTTACCTGAAACTTGGCTTGAAGATTCACAACAACTACAACAACAAGATAGTCATAAAAATGATGAAGAAAACATTAGACAAAAACATTTATTATTTGATACGGATGAATTGATGAATGTAGATTATTTTGATAATATAACATTGAAACGAAAATTTGAAGAAGATAATTCTGCGGCAGATTTTCTTCTAGAATCAACAACAACGACGACAACAAATTTATTTACCACCACTTCTTCTGAACTTAATTCTGATTTGAATGCATTATGCGATATTTTTGACGAAGAATCTATAGCCAATCCAACATCGATAAATAATGATGATAATGATGATGTTGATAAATTAATTAAATTACATTCACCAATCGATACGAATAATGATTCGGATTTTCTTGGAATAGATGGTTTGAATGATCATAATAATGATGATGATGATGATGATAATGATTCATTATTAAGATGTAATAATCAAAATTTTGATGATTCCAGTCGAGCCATAACAGATGTTGATGATGATCTTGAAGCATTATATTCAAATATTACCGATACAAGTGATTTGATTGGTAATAATCAAAATTCATTATTATGGCCTAATGATTCTAATCATAATCATCATATGCTTAATTCGACAACTGATTCCTTATCACATAATAATCATCATCATAGAAATCAGGATCATTTTCTTGGTCGATCCATATCAACTGGTGGTGGTGGACAATCATCATTGTCTTGGTCAACACGTTCATATGGTAATGTTAATGAAACGGAAGCAGCTGTAGCTGTTCAATCTATTATTGGTGGTAATGATGATAATGATATACCTACCGATGATCATGATAATGATGGTACTATGGATTTTTCTAGCTTAGAATTATCGGATAATGTTCATGGTGATAATACGACAGCCACATCAAATAATCATTTTGGTAATGAAGATCTTTTTCCAAATGATCATCAATCATTCGATGATAATGTAAGAGAATCCAGTACGGCCATTGATACAACGAATTTTATTCAAAATTCAATGACCAATAATAATAATAATACATCTGCTGCTGATATGCAGATGAATTGTGCCATCAAAAGTATAATGATGCCTTCTGATTCTTATCATATCAACAATGATAACATGTCATCATCATCAACATCATCATTAAATAATGAATTGTCATATCAACATCAAAATCATCATCAACAACAAACATCAATGATGTTACCAACATCAACAATATCAACATCAACAAACATGATGAATCGTTTTTCATCATCAAACAATTCAATGATGATGATGAATAGTTTTAGTGTACCATCAACAATGTCACATGTAAATGATCCAATGTTGGATGAAGCTGTCAAAAGTATTCTATAACAAAGAACTCATCAATTTTGACTATCCAAATTAAAAACAACTAAACTGTGATCTATATAAAAAAAATTATGTTCTCAAACAAAACAAAACTAAAAAAAAAATATGTACGGAATTGAAAACCAAATTTATATATAAAGATTCGTAAATCATTGTTGAAAAAAATTTCATAACGGTAAATAATGAACATTATCAATGTAAATTATTATCATTATTAATTATTGCTGAGCATTTATTTCATCAACGACGACGACAACAACAACAACAACAAAAATCATCGTGCATACCATCATATCCATTTTTTTCTATTTGTAATATATATGTAACTAATAAATGGAAACTTCAACGTAAATCTTTACGTGTTCGAATGTTGTGTGTGCAGCTTTGGCGTTGTAATGATAAAACGGGATATAATTTAGAATAAAATATTTTATTGACCAAGCATATGAAGATCATAGATCTCCAAAATACTCGATGATTGAATGATAATTTAGGAAGGCTTTATATACTAGATTTAAATCAGTTAATTACATTCATTAGGCTACAACATTCATTAGTTGATTAACAAAACATCCAAACGATGGTATTTAGGACATGTAATCAATCAATAACATTCCAAAACAAATCATGTTTTGGAAATATTATTTACATCCCCTCGCTCGAGATGATGCTGGCGGGCCGGATCAGGTTGTTGTTGTTTCCTGCATCAGCTCCATGGTTATAACTGCAATGATGTTGTTAACAGATAATCCAGTATATCTGTGTAAAGTATTTGGTGTGTGGAATTTAGGGATAATATTGACGATATTGGAAATATTTTGGAAAATCAGTTCAGCAAAACAATAAGTCAGTTTGATAATTTTTCAAGTTTTTGATACAAATCATCTGTCAAAACGTTTCTTATTTCACATAAAATTTTCATACGATTTTTTCAATTTTTCTTGATAAAATTTTGATCATTTTGATTGCTCTCAAGCTATTAAAGATGCGTGTCTTGGTGAACCATTTTTGATGAGGTGCGTACCAAAACGCCTACCTTCAGCTTTATCGGGTTTTTTGAACATTTTTTTGAATTTGAATTTGAATTTGATTACCCTTAGGCTGCCAAGGATTTACAGCATATTTTCGGAGGCCTCTTTTTTGATAGATTCTTACCTCAACGCTTACCTTCCGCTTTATTGAGCTTTTTGAAACAATTTGAAATTTAAATCTTGATAATTGAATTAATTTGATATTGAAAATTTTTATGAAACGATACTCAGTTTTTTGAAACAATTTGGTCAATCAGCTTGGTTAAAATTTTCAAATTTTCGTTTTCATTTTACTTGAATTGATTGGGCGGTGTGTTGTACGAACAGATATTGATTGAAACATTGGAGATTCCCACTGTTGACATCCTGTTGGCTTGTAACTAATAAATGGAAACTTCAACGTAAATCTTTACGTGTTCGAATGTTGTGTGTGCAGCTTTGGCGTTGTAATGATAAAACGGGATATAATTTAGAATAAAATATTTTATTGACCAAGCATATGAAGATCATAGATCTCCAAAATACTCGATGATTGAATGATAATTTAGGAAGGCTTTATATACTAGATTTAAATCAGTTAATTACATTCATTAGGCTACAACATTCATTAGTTGATTAACAAAACATCCAAACGATGGTATTTAGGACATGTAATCAATCAATAACATTCCAAAACAAATCATGTTTTGGAAATATTATTTACATATATATTTCAGAGATAAACTGTTATGTTTATTTCTCTGTTTCAAACAAAAAAAACAAACAAATCATTTTATTATTATTATTATTATTATTAATGTATTCAATTATTGAAAAGAAATTAAAAACTATATTGATTGATTGATTGATTATTGCACTATATTTTTTTTTAATTTTGAATTTCGATCATAATATCAATATTAGGAATTAAGAAAATCCGACCAATCATCCGAATGATGATGTTGATGATGATGATCAGTTTGTGTTGTTTGATCATAATTCCATATGGTTTGTGTTTCAATATCAACAAATTCAAATAGTTCATTAAATCTTAAATCATCATGATGATGATTATGATGATGATCCCATGAACAATCATCATCTTCTTTTGTTTGTGTTTCAATATTTTGATATAATGAACGATGATGGTCATTGTTTGTTTCAACAACATCATTATCATTATGTTGATCGCTATCAGTAGCCTGTTGACGATCATCATCATCTTCAATCATCATTGATTTAATCATAAATGGATCTTCATGATGTTGTATTATTGATGTATTGATGTCCGATTCAATTTCATCATCAAATAATGTCTGTGTAAATGTTGAAATTTTTGAACAATTTTTAACAATATTCGTACGATTTGAATCAAAATTTAATGGAAATATTTTCTGTTGACAATCATTATTATTATCATTATTATTGGTATAATCACGAATCATAACCGAAGGTAAATCAAACGATGAATGCATTGTTTGTGTTTGAATACTATTCGATTCGATTGGACGTGTATTTCTTCGATGACGTTTTCGAATTGTTTGACATTCTGTACTACGTTTTAATTTTGGTTTAGTATTCGATTCATTCTTGGCACATTTATTATTATTATTCATTGATGATTGATTTTGTTTTGAATTATCAACAGAATTTTTTGGCAGTATAAATTTGTTTCCATCATTTTTATATGAAATTTTCATATTAGAATCAGAATTATGGTTATTAGAAATATCACATGTTTTAGGAATGGTTGTTGTTGTCGTCAACATTGGAACAAGAATAACATTTGAACATTTTGTATAATCGGATGATGATGATGGTGGCTGTTCAGATATTGATTTACGAAATTTAAAATTTTCATTATTATTATTATCAGGTAAACAATGACCTAAACGTTTACAATGCATCCATAATGATGTTGGTTTATCATAACATTTTTTACATGTTGCACATGTTAATTGTTGACCACAATATTTTTCATGATATTTCAGTTGAAATTCTAATCCAAATTTTTGATTACATTTTGAACATTTTAGTTTTTTTTCACCATGAATATTTTTCATATGCTTATAGATGAAATTAGAATAATAAAAAAAAACATTGATTATTTAAAAAAAAAAATGATTCAAATAAACATACATTTTGTAGAAAAATTTCCTTTTTAAATATTTTCGATCCAGATGGTCCATATGGACAATTTTTTTCCGTACATTTAAATTGTAAATTTTTCTTTGATTCATGTTGTTGTTGATGATGATTTGAAAGATAAATTATTTTAGCTGGATAAAAAATTGAAGACATTATTTTGTTTGTTTTTTGCGAAAGAAAAAAGAAAGATTCAATAAAAGGTAAACAAAACAAGAATTCTCAAAAAAAAAAAAAAAAATGCTCGTAAAAATTTTTCGTAAAAAAAAATTTGTAACGAATAACTTGCATTGTATAAATTGAGTAAATTTTTATATCGTGTATTGATTTTTTTATTTGTTTTGTAATCGTCATCAATTTTTAGTTGTGACAACCAGAAAAAAGAAAATACCGAATTTTTACCCGAATCAAAACCAACAACAACCAAAAAACATATCAATTTATCGATCATCAGACTGAATCATATAGTGTGGACCATTTATTATTTGTTTTTTTGATGGAAAATAAAAATCAATCATCATCATCATTGAACCAAAGACGACAACATGAAAAATCACCAACAAATTCATCATTTGACAATGATTTGGATGAAAAGTCCATTTCGATACAAAAATCTAAACCAAATCTTAAAGGAGATTATATGAATATTGCTATACTATTATTTTTATATCTTCTTCAAGGTATACCACTTGGTTTGATTTCTGGCATACCGTTGATAATGATGAATCGTGGTATTGATTATTCGGATCAGGCAATATTCAGTTTTTCAATGTGGCCATTTAGTTTGAAATTATTATGGGCACCAATTGTTGATTCTGTTTATTCATCACGTTTTGGACGTCGTAAATCATGGATGATACCATCACAATATTTGATCGGTGCATTTATGATTGTTACATCATATTATCTGGATTCAATGATGAATTCAATTGAAGGACCAAATATTTATTCAGTAACGGCATTATTTTTAATATTAAATTTTCTTGCCGCAACACAAGATATTGCTGTTGATGGTTGGGCATTAACAATGTTAAAACCATGTAATGTTGGTTATGCATCAACATGTAATTCGGTTGGTCAAACAGCTGGATATTTTCTTGGTTATGTTGTATTTTTAATATTGGAATCACCACATTTTGCAAATTATTTCCGACAAGAACCACAAGATGTTGGATTGATTACATTGGATGGTTTTTTCTATTTTTGGGGTATTGTTTTTATTATTGTTACAACATTGGTTTTGTTATTTAAAAGTGAACAACCAACTATACATGAAGAAGAAGATTCAACTATTCGGGAAACTTATTTGAAATTAATACAAATATTGAAACTTGGTCCAATCAAAAGTTTTACAATTATATTGTTAACATGTAAAATTGGTTTTTCAATTGCCGATGCAGCAACACCATTAAAATTAAAAGAAGCCGGTCTACCAATGGATCATATTGCATTAATGGCTATACCATTATTACCATTACAGGTTGCATTACCATGGATTATTGGACGTTATACGAATGGACCTCGGCCATTGGATGTTTTTCTTCGTGCCTATCCATTTCGGTAATATTTTTTCAAACATTGTTTCATTGTCTAATCTATTTTCTTTGATTTAGGTTAATATTTTCATTCTTGGTGGCCGGTATTGTTTGGTGGACACGTGTATTATATGCAAAATATTCATATTTTCCAGCATATTATTATGTATTTTTAATCGTTATTTATTGTTTTCATCAAGTTATTGTTTATAGTATGTTTGTTTCAATAATGTCATTTCATGCAAAAATATCGGATCCATCAATCGGTGGTACATATATGACATTATTGAATACATTAACAAATTTAGGTGGAAATTGGCCAAATACATTAGCATTATCATTATTAGATTATATAAATTTATCATATTGTTCATTAGATGGATCATTTTGTTTTATAAAATCAAATAAAACACATATACATGATGATTCTTGTATTGAAAAAGATGCCGGTAATTGTGTATTATGGTTGGATGGTTATTATACATTGACATTTTTTTTCGCATTAATTGGTACATTATGGTATTTTTGGTCATATAAATTAATTGTTCGTTTACAATCGATACCGAAAAAACAATGGCTTTGTCCAAATTCATTGAAACGAAGAGAAAGTTGACTAAATTCTTCTTCTTCAACAATAACAACAACAAATTCCGAAAATGATACCGAATCTAAAATCAGTCATCATAATCATCATCAGGATCATCTTCATTCTGGTCATTATAGAAATAGAAATATTGTCAATGTTTAAACCAAACATTATTATTACCTTATTATTATAATTATAATGAATTTTTTGTAACAAAAAAAAATTTATAAAAAAAATTATAGAAAAAATAAGACTGAATAAAACCAAAAATGAAAAAAACGAAAAAATTCTTGAACAACAGATGTCACTATAGTTATTGATTCGAATTATTTATTCTTTATTCGACTCAAACAAAACGAACAACAAACGCCATCTATCATTTTGGAACAGAATCTTTGAAACATTCGAAAAAACGAAAAAAAAACATTCGAATTTTCATTCGATGTTTACAAAAAACCATGGTGAAAATGATGATGATCATCAAGGCATTTTTATTCGTTTATTTGACGAATTACGAACAAAACAAAAACAAAAAAAAAAAGCTCGTAAAATAAAATCATCATCGATTATCATCGACAAACGTTCATCATCATCATCAAATAAAACAAGCAACAAAAAAAAATCGTAAAAATAAACAACATTTTCAGACATCATTTTCGAAACGTTGTTATTATTCGTTATTCAACATTACATTCATTTTGTTCTGTTTTTACGATCAAAATAAAATGAAAAAAAAATATGCTGAATTGACGAGTTAATAAAAGTATCAAATTGACATGTGTAGGATTTGAAATATTATTATCATCATTATTATTATGGGTATATTTTGATGTGTAAAACATCTTATGATGATGATGATGATGATGATTTAAATAAATAAAAATGATTAAAATCAACAATCAGAAACAACCGAAAAACAACAAGAAGAAATTATTTTAAAACAAAAAACTTTTGGGCAATGAAAAATCCATCCATCTCTCGATGTGTTTTGTGGGTTCTGCCGCTGCAGCAGACATCATCAAATCAGATATTAACACAATTCTCTCCCTCTCTCTCTCTCTCTCCTGATGTAATAACTCTTTCGTTTCAGTGAAAAAAAATGTTTATGACCAAATGATGATGATAATGTGCCAAACACGCGTGTAGTTTTTTATTTTGTTTTTGTTTTTACGAGATGAAAAAAAAACTGTCAAAAAAAACAAATCTTGTTTGTTTGTAGTTTTTTTTACAGGTAACAAAAAAAAAGAAGAAGATGCTCAGCCTATTTACCATGGTTACCTTGTTGGTTATGTTTTCGTTGAAAAAAAATTTGTTGAAAATTTAAGAAATCCGTGCCCATGACCATTATCATCTGCATCATCCACCGAGACAAAGATGAAATAAAATTTTTGTTTGGTTAGTTGGCTGATGGTTACGGTGGACTAATGAACCGACCAAACATCGAAGACGAAGACGTCTGCGAGACGATGGAAGACGACGACGCCAAGTTGGTAGAAAAAGAAAAAAGATCATAAATTAAGAAACACGGAGAGAGGAAGAAAATCATCTTTCGAAGTAAAATCTTTGGTCAAGATTAACAAAAAATGATGATGAAGATTCAATGGAATACACAAACATCATGGGTGAAAATAGTGGATGATATTTTACCAATTCAATGATGATTGACTGAAGTAAAATTATGGCAAAGTTTTTTTTTTTGCAACAAACCAATGACAACAACGAGTTATTATTACAGTCAGTCTCTGTCTGTCTGGTCTGTCTTTCTTTGTGTCTCTGTGGATGTATCCGGCCACAGTGTATGTCGCGCCAGAAAAACATTTCCATTTTCACCAAACATCATCATCAATTTTGAAACATTTTTTTTTCATGATTTTCGGAACATTGTTTACAATTTTTTTTATGAATTTGAATAACAAATTCAGCTTCTTTCCTGTCTGTCTGTATCGTTTGTAGCAAATTTTTGTTTTTTGTTTTTTCGTTTTGTATCGATGTCATCGTCCATATGAATAATATTTTTCGGGATATTTTCATTTTCGGGATATGATTTTTGTTTAGTTTCTGCAAAAATTTATGCTGTTTTTGGCTGTTATTGCGTGCATTATTACAATTTTCTATTTCGTAGTTGAATTCACAATTTTTTCTTGTTCTTTGTATTGTCAAATCTGTAATTTTCAAACTATGTTTTTCTCGTTTTGATTTTCTTGGTTCAACAAATATTTTCTTGTTTTTTTTGGACCTATAATTCTCGAATGTTGATCATCATCATCATCATCATCATCATCATCATCTTTAGCCATTTTATCTGCTTTGTTGTTGTTAAATATAGAGAGAGAAAATTTTTCATTCTCTTTTCTTACAAAAATTGATATATCGTTTGTCGGTCAAATTTCAATTGATTTTTTCTTCATTCTTTATTCTACTTTGAAAAATTTTGATTTTGATCTTTGTACAATTTCAAACCATCAAATCACTAATAACCACGACCATTCTACAACAACAACAACAACAACAATACAGACATACAATTGAAGTTGACCACCATACCGATGATGATAATGCTGACGACTATGATGGTGATTTTCATCGAAAACTATCATCATCATCATCATCATCATCATAATGGTAATATTGTGGTTAACATTCGAATGATTATGATGATGATGGGAAGAAGAAAAAGAGGCCATCAAATACCTTTAAAGAAAGAAAAAACTAAAAAAAAAAACATTATCAATTGTGTGGTCAAAAGTCAAAGGTTCAAAGTTACATCATCCAAAAAAAAATAATGTCAAAAAATATAGAAGAAGAAAAACTGAAGATAAGGAGAAAAGAATGGCAGAAAACAACGAATAACAACGAAAAACTATAGCAGCAAACACAGTCACATAAATTTGATTTTGTGTCAATTTTTCCATTTCTTTGGTTCGTTCGTTTCTTTGGTTTGGTTTGGTTCAATTTTTTCAATATTTTTTTTGATATGTTTATGGTATGACAACCATGACTGCTGTTGTCGATTGTTGGTTGTTTGTTTGAATGACCAGATGATCATTGGGTATGACCTTTTTAGTTTTCCAAAAGTTTTAGTTTTCCAAAAGTTTTTCACCAAAAGTTTTAGTTTTTCCATTCGCCTGATCAACTATATATATATATCTCGGTGTTGAATCAACGAAAAAAGCCAAAATCAGAAAAGAAAAGAACGGACAGGATATAGGAGGCATAAATTACCAAAAAAAAAAAAAAAAAACCAAACCAAACAGAAAAACAGCAAAACCAAATACACAATGTGTTAGTATCGACAAACAGAAAAAACACAAAAAATGTTTGCAAAAACCTATGAAATTGAAATGATACAGCAATTTACAACATTTGATGTTTGATGGTTGTTTGGTTGTTTGTAATCCCTTATAGTTTTTTTTTCATACATATTCAAAAAAAAAAAAAAGATCTTGAAAATCAATGAAATCTTTCAAACCTCTTTTTGATTTGAAAATCAAAGGTTTTTTATCAAGTTTTTCATTCACATAAATATCTATTGGATTTCTCGAAGAAAAAACTGTCAAATGAATTTGATATGGAATTCGAGTTAAATGCTGTTTTTTTCAGATAATCTTTTTTGAAAATCTGAATAGATTCATTCAGGAATTTTTGTTTTTTCTCTTCTTCACTTTTAACTAAAAAAAAATTCATAGTATTTGTAGTGTACTTTCAATTTCTTCAAAGTTTTCTTCTTCAAAGTTTTTTTTTTTTTTTTGCAAATGTCAATTTGATTGACATTTATTGCTTCGATGCTTTTCTTTAACATACAAAACTCCAAATTCCAACATTGTCAATCAAAAACACTAGACACGCGTATTTTATTTTTTTTTCTGTAAAATTTATATACACAGAGTTTGATGTTTGCTGGGTAAGAAAATCCTCATCATTAAAATGTCAGTGAAAAAAAAGGTTAATTGAATGAAATAAACTGATACTGGTGGAAACAAGAAAAAAAAGTTAGCATCTTTGCATCTTTAAATCCCAAAGAAAATTGTTCAAAAATTCGGTTCATTTTCAATCGCTTTGTTCGGTTTTTTGAAATAAAATTTTTTCAATATTTTTCATTTGGCCAATCGATTTCGATTTCTTTGTTCAAAATTCTGGACGAATCCAAAAATTGTCTCACATTTGATCAATCGAAGTTTTCGTTATTTTTAATCATTTGAAAAACATTATCATCATCCACCCAAAATCAATGGTAAAATTTTTTCTTTTTTTTTTTGGTAAAAGTTAGGCGGCGGTCCCACTTGTATAAACTAACAAACAGACTAAACCGAAAAATGCACTGTGGAAGTAGAAAACGGGAAAAGTTTGCGATTTGACAAACTTTCGAGTTTAACATATCAAGCAAGCATGATCCGGCAAACTAGTTTTTTTAGTTTATACAAGTGGGACCGCCGCCTTAGTTTTAGTTGTGTGCACACACACACACACAGAAAAATGGTTGGACACGCCTGTTTTTTGTTTTTTGTTATTTCGATACATTCGATTTGCGCACACTCTCGTACTCTTTGTTGAATCAATGAATAGAATGAAGAGAACCAGCCAAACCTGCTATAGCACACGAACAAAGAACTGCGTTTGTCGATTGTCGAAAATAAATATTCGAAATGCGCATCTTGAATGAACAGAAATAGGCGTGTCCATTGATAGATCGAAAACAACAAAACGATAGTGCACACATATTTCATTCCATAATTTTGCCACTATTTTTCATGTCTCTCTCTCTCTCTCTCTCTCTCTCTTCATCATTGAAGCATTCTTTTTTCTCGGATTCTTCAACAACAAATATTGATGATGATGATCATCATCATCATTTCTTTTCCTTCCTCCTCAAAATTTCTCTTTCCTTCATTCATTCATTTTTCACAATTTACAAAAAATTAAGGATTTTTTTTGAAAAGAAGAAAAAAAGGAAGAGGGTGCGATAAAAATCCAACAAAAACAGCAACAACAACACCAATAACAAAGTAGTAGTATACAATAGTGTTAAATTCTGATCTAAATTCATTTCTATTCTACTTCCTTTTTTGCTACGAAAAAAATATGGATGATATTCGAAACTGAACAGCAAGGATAATTAAGGATTTCTTTGTTTTGCACTTTGTTTGTTTGTGTTTGAATTCTTCAAAGACATTTTCGGTACATACCATTTTCGATGATGATGATGATGATAATGTCCATAACCTCGAACATCTATTGATGTCATTCATTGTTGTTGTGGGAACAATTCATATATAAAGTTATTGATTTTGGTTGGGTGTATGCAGTTGCTGCAATGCAGAAGGATATAGATATTTTTTTTTCTCTCGAAAACTACCACCACCACCATTATTACCACCACTACGGATCATCGAAGATTTGAAATGAGAATCATTTTTTTCCCCTTGAATTGAAAAAAGATTGAAAACAAAAAGACAAACATCCATTCAATAAAACCTGATGTAGTGGCGTTGGTGGTGGTGGCGGTAGACGATCATTTTTGTTGGATTCAAAATGTTTGAAGCAACCAAAGTACCATTTTGCTTACCATCATCATCATCATCATAATCATCATTTTTATTCAAACATTTCTGAATAGTGAATGTTGAAACTTTGAATATTTTTTCATTGAAGAAGAAAAATTTTTGTAGCCATTGAAAGTTATGATTATGATGATGACGATCATCATCAAATATCATTAACAATTATCATTTACAATTATTATTATGAATATTGTCGTCATCATAATTACAAATTACAAACAGCAAACAAACAACAACAACAAATTGATAATTCAATGTTTCTCCCTCTCGGTGTGCTAAATGGTTAAATATTTTTTCGGTTGAATGAGAGTTTTTCTGATTTTTGACTTTTGATTTCTTTGCTGCATTGAAAAAATTCATAATTAATTAATTACCGAAAAAGAAGGAAGCAAGAAACTTTATGAAATTTGTTTTTTTTTTTTGATTGACGAAAATATTTTTCCCAGTCATAAACTTTATGCGTTTTTTTTTATTTATCGTTAATTTTATTATCGATTCTTTTTTGTTTAAAAGCCTCATCATCATCATAATCATCATAATCATCTTTGTTTGAATTTTAACACAGAGAGAGACACTGAGAGAGATAACATTTTTTGGTCATTTGGAAAATAATCAAACCATCAACCAACCACCGAATAATCGACCACTATTTGAAACAAACAGAAAATGGTCATAAAAATTTCAATTTGATGACCTTTTTTGACTGGCTGAAGCAAACATTACATAACATTGTTTTCCTTCTTCACGAAAGTTTGTTGTTCAAACCGAAAATCTAATGGTAAAAAACGAGAAAAGATTATTATGTTTTTATGCAATCATTTTTTTTCTCTTTTTGTTTTGTTTTGTTGTTTTTTTTCTGTTCGGTTAGGCCTCAAATTCACATCAAACGATGATGATGATGATGATGATATAATCAAACAGCAATAATAATAACGACAACAACAACAAAGTATCTCTCTTAGATTCTCATCATCATAATCATAATCAGCATTTTTGGAACCTCAATATTCATTCAGAATTTTTTTTACGACCAAATTTTTCAACTGACGGATAATTAAAATAATATTCGGGCCCCAAAAACCTGCATTCGTATTTGATATTGTTTGTTTTAAGTGTTTTTTCTTTTACCTGTGTGTTTTGTGTTTGGTTGCTTGATTTTGTGTGTTTTTTTTGTGTATTTTGCGTGTGTGTGTTTGTTTTGATCTTCTTCATCATCTCTCAAATTCATCATTATTCTATGGACAAAAAAACAAACAAACAACCGACAGAAAAAATGATGAACACAGCTTATTTTGATCATTCATCAACAACAGCCGCAGCCGCTGCTGCGGCAAATGGTTTTTATAATGCAGCAGCAGCAGCTGAAGCACATCAAGCTGCATATCGTAGTTTTTCACAATCAGCTGCATTATCATTAATGCCAACAGCGGCTGCTGCTGCAGCCGCTGTTGCAGCAACCGGTTCATCATCCGGTTCATCATCATCAACATCATCCGGATCATCAACAACCGGATCATATCCAACATCATCATCAGCGATTACGAATAACGCAAGTTCCAGACAACAACAACAACAACAACAAAATGGTCAATCCATAAATAATAATAATAATAATATTTTACTTACAAATCATGATCTAATTACAACAACAACAGCAACAGCAACAAATAATTATGTTGATGCTGCATGTAAATTATATGCAACTGATAATGCAGCAATAGCTGCTGCAGCAGCAGCCGCATTTAAATCAATCGATTCACCACCGCTATCAGCAACGAATAATAAGAATGATAATACGAATAATTCATATAAATCATCTTCCGCATCTGATCATCATAATTCACATAGTCATCATCATCAGAATACTCATTCGAATCATCATCAGAATAATCATCTATCTTCGCATCATCACCATAATAATCTCAATCATAATCATCATCATCAACAAATAGCCAATGTTTGGCAACAATCATTACGTCCATCATCATCATCATCAACATCAACACAATCAAATCATAATAGTTTGATTGGTAATAATATTATTGGTGTTGGTAGTGGAAATGGTAATCAAAATAATGGTGTAAATATGGGTGGAAATAGTGGTGCTGGTGGATTAATGTCAAATTCGAGTATGGATGCGATGGCAATGCGTTCATCGTTTGATGCGGCTGCTGCAGCAGCTGCATGTCAACGTTCAGCTGTAACTGATGCATGGTCGGCTGCATGTTGCAATGCGAATGCAATGAATTCGGTTGGTGGTATTGGTCCTGGACCGAATACATTTTATCCATGGATGGCTATTGCAGGTTAGTATTTAGTTTTTTCGGTTAACAACATTTTTTACCTGAATAAAATTACCTTTATTTTGTTTGTTTGCATGTTCTTTAATTACAATTTTACCTTGATGATGATCATCAACATTTTCTACCTGTCAATTAATGATGTGATGATAATTTGACAATGATAATGATGATTGTCAATCAACAAGCCGACTTGAATGTTTTATTTTTTTTGTTTTTCAATTAAATTTATTCAACCCTTGATGATAATGATGGGGATGATGATGATTAAAACAACGATGAAAAAGGTCTTTGTCATTGTCATTATCGTTGTTATCGTTATTGTTGTTGTTGTTCGACATCCACAGCAATGTTTAAAATGATTCGGATGAATTGTCGTCGTCATCGTTATCGTCGTTTTATCGATGTTTATCATCATCATAAAACGAACAGAAAATCTTTTTTCTTGCTTGTTTGTTACGAATTTTAGTTTTTTTTTAGTTTTCAAGTTGATCAGTCAGTCAGTCAAGCATCAAAAGTAGAAAATAAAATAAAAAAGATCGTAAAAATCTTGATTGATTCCCGATCTTGATTCAATTCGGTAATTTCATTTTGGTTATTCCTTACAATTTTTTTCCCCGCGAAAATTCGTTGATGAAAATATTCGAAGATTCTTTCGTGGATCATTCAATGATGATGATGATATACATTGTGTTCAAATCAAGTTACATTTTTTTTCGCTGTTTCAAAAACGTGACATTTTCCAATGAAAGAAAATCATTCACTTTCATCATTCTTATTTGGATGATTAAACCGGAGAAAAAAAAACTTACTTTTGGATTCTTATTTAACGTTGAAGTAAAGAAAAAAAAGTTCATTTTTCCTCTCTCTCTCTCTCTCCATGATCATCATCATGATGATGATGATAATAAAATAACATCGTAAAATAATGTTTCAATTGGGGTTCAAACATTTTTTATTTTCTTCATTTTGATAGTTTAAATATGATCATCATCATCATCATCATCAATTTTTTTATGATCATTTCTTGCTTGCTCTTTACTTTATTTTTTTTACTGGATGGATACTTATATTCTGGAAAGAAAAACATTTAAATTTCTTTACATTTTGCTACAATATTTCTAAAATAAATGAAAATTCTATGCAAAAATTCAATATTTTTTCGATCAATCGATTTTCGGGTTGGTGAAATTGAATTGATTGGATTTTTTTCGCCCGTTTTTTTTACAGGGCGTTGTTTGTTTGTTTCGAGATATGTTCTATATAAAAGATTTTGTCAAATCGTAGATAGTGGGTAGTAGCATGCTGAAAGTATGTGTGTTTTATTTTTGTAATTTTCTGGCACTATAATGTAGCAAAATCGAGAAAAAAATGAATTGCGCTTGCGCACTTAATTGTTCAATTTTTCAAAGTTTTTTTTGCTTTTTGAAATTTATAATTTTTTTTTTTTGTTTTTTGTTTTTTTTCTGGTTTTTTGGCTTTTCGGATTTAGGATTAGCCGGTGCTACAGGGTTAAGGCGACGTGGCCGACAAACATATACCCGATATCAAACACTGGAATTGGAAAAAGAATTTCATACAAATCATTATTTAACACGTAGACGACGTATTGAAATGGCACATGCATTATGTTTGACTGAACGACAGATAAAAATTTGGTTCCAAAATCGTCGTATGAAATTGAAAAAAGAATTACAAGCAATTAAAGAACTGAATGAACAAGAAAGACAAGCACAAGCAGCTAAAATGCAACAAGAAAATAATGATAAACGTTGATTGATTGATTGATAGATGGATCGATGATTAAACAGAAAAAAAACCAACAATTGAATGCATCAAAATGCAAATTCAGGAAACAAACAGCAACAAACAACAACAACAACAAACAACAACAACAAACAACAAAAACAACAAGGAGAAGATTAAGGTCAGTTTTTTGTTTGTCAAAAGTTTTGGTTTTTTTCGCTTTTGTTTTTCAATCATTTTTGTCATTGATCATGGATTTTAAATCGATTGATTTGATCGATTGATTGATGACAATGAATGATGAATGAATGATGATTTTGCAGAAAAAATCTTTTACGTTTTACTTTTTGCTCTTCAAGGATAACTCTGAAATAAAATTCAACATTTTTTTATTTATTAATTCAAAGTTTTTGTTTTTGGTTTTTGATTTCTTCAACGCTGGAAAAAAAATGAAATTTTGTTTTTTTTTCTGCAAATAAAATGAAAAGAAGATTCAGCCAAACGAATGGCAAGGGGAAAGAGGAAAGAATTAAATTTTATTAGCATCATAAAAAAAAGAAATCATTTGCTACTGAATAAACTGCTCAGTTCTGCCATCATCAAAGTGAATAAAATTTGTTTTTTTCTTGCTTTTTCGTTTCTTTTCATTTGCCATCACCAATGATGATAATGATGATGATGGCTCCCAGATCATTAAACACAAACAAACAAACAAATAATTTATTCATTTGGTTTTGCGTATCAAAAAACATTACTTGTTGAACACTAAACACGCATGGAAATTGAATTTGATTTTCGAGTTTTCGAAGTTTTTCCGCTGTATCAATTTACTTGATTTTTTTTTTTCCTTCGTTGATTGATTGAATTACTTGTTTGTAATCAAATTTTTTTTATTAAATTAAATTAAATTTAGTTTATTTTAACTAAATTGATGATGATGATGATGATGATGATGATAATCAGTATGATGATGATGATGATTGAATCAAAATTCATCAAGTTAATAAAATAAATTAGGAACAAAGCTGATTGACCGCTGTCGCCCGATTATGCTTTTTTTGGTCATAATATTCCTAATTTGGTAAACAGTAACTACGACGACGACAACGTTTTGATTAATTTCAACAAAAAAAAAGTTGATAAAATCGAAGTTTGTCGATGTTGTCGATGATGATTTTAGATGGACAAGCCGCGTCGGCGGCAACTTGTTTTTTGTCAAAATGAAAAAAATCTGTCTATCTTTTTCTGTACTGTCTATGGTAGAGAAGAACATCTTCGTTATTCTTGAATCTTACTTCAAGTTTTTTTGTTGATAATTTTTTGGCGTCAAAAAGTCGAATCTTGTTGTTTTTTTTTGTAATTTTAGTGTTTCTATAATGATCATCCACAGACCAATCATAGTAATTATAATGATGTTGATGATAACTGAACTAAAGTAAAGTCGGCGAAAAAACTACAGAAGATTATTCGAGTCAGAAGCTATAATAATAAAAACTCTGATGATAATCTAATTTAGTAGAATCAAATAGTGAATAATGTTGTCGATAAAATAATCGATTGTCGGTAAACTGTTTACCCGACAATCGATTATTATTATATCATAATCGTCCATCCATTTCATATTATAAAAAAAACATTATGATTATGATTATGATTTGATTGATTTTATATATTATAAATAAAAAATATTAATTATAAATGGGTGCAAATGGGAAAATTTAAATGATGATATCTTTTCAAGGTGTGTGTGTGTGTGTGTGTGCATGTGCTTTGTTTGTCAATCAAAACATATATGGTTTAGTTAGTTTAGTTAGAAAGAAAATTTCCATAAATTATTATTATTATTAGCTATTAATTTGTCATTTGTCAAAAAGTATTTTCAATATTTACTTGTTTATATTTTACAAACATTGATTTCCTTTCACATGAATGAATGATGATGTTATCAATGTTTTTTTTTGAATCGTTTTAAAAAATGAATGATAATCATTTCATTTCATTTCAATCAAATTTGATTGATTTGATTTTCTTTTTTTTTGTTGAAAAAATCAATTTGAAAACGATTTGATTTCAGGTGGATTGCAAAAGGTGCACCCAAACAAAAAACAACAACAACAGAATCAATGAAAGAGTTGAGTTTGTTTGTTGTTGTTGTTGTTGTTGAAATGCTGATGATATCGATGATGATGATGTTTTTTTTTGTGGAAATCCTTGAATCTTGAAATTCAGAAAAAAAAGGAAATTTTTTTTGCTTTCCTGCCAAAATAGAATCAGGTTATGTCGTTTTATTTTCCGATGAAAAACATTAAATCAAGCGTAAAAAAGAAATGAAATGAAATGAAATTCATTGATAAGATAAGCATAATTGAATTAATTAACTAAAAATCTTAATGAACAATTTTGTTGTTGTTGTTGTTGTTGAAATTAATTAATTTTCCTTATTTTGCTAATGATGTTTTTTTTCTGTTTGAAATCATCATCATCATCATCATTTCGTAATAATGAGCATATCTAAATTCAATTGAAACAAATTGTTCGAATAATCGATGTCACAATCGATTCCAAACAATCGATTCTAGCAATCGATACCACAATCGATTATTCATTTTCAACAATCGCGATTCTTGATACAATTTTCATTTCTCCCGATTTGAATGTTTGTTGTTTTTTTCTGGCATTTTTTTCAATGTTTTTTCTTCTATCAAAAACACCCAAAAAAAAAAAATTAGGACAAACATTTTATTATCATTTCCAGAAATGAAAATCAATTGGGTGTTTTGTTTGAATGTAAATAAACGAAAACGAAAATTGAAAGTATAAAAAGAAAATGTTTCAAATTCCTTTATTGTTTTTGGAGTTTTTTTTTCGTGCTGTGAAAAAAACTGAACTGAAGAAAACTGAAGAAACAAAAAAAAGCAATAAAATCATCATAAAGAATTAAGAAGAAGAAGAACCTTACATAACACGACTGGTAACGAAATTGGAGCAAAACATACGAACTAACGAACAACAACAATAAAACACTTTCACTTTGGAAAAATTTGGATAAACTTCTTTTTTCCTGTCAAACAGAATGACATAAATGTTGTTGTTGTTGTTTTTACGGCTTTTTCTTTCTGGAAAATCTTCTGGGGGAGTTGAGGGTTAAATGTTTTTTTTGTAACATTGTTACGCAATTTAAATTTGAAAAAATTTTAAAATTGTTTTCCACCAGTTTTGGGTAATCAGAGTTAAAAAAAGGTCCCTGACCGAAACCGACTAGGGTTATAAAAAATTCTGTATTGCACCAAATATGTAAGACCGCACTCGATGAATATCACTATTTTGACCAATATATGGTTATGTATGATTTTGATCTAGATCAGATGTCCACACACAATGACATAACCGAACTAGTTTTTTTTTTTGTTTTGATTGATTTTAACAAGACACGAGGTCACTTTCTCTCTCTCTCTCTCTCTCTCTCTCTCTCTCTCTCTTTGGGTCCGGTCATAAAAAGATTTTTTTGCCAAGTAAAACTTTTTTTTCATATATTGACCTCGATCGATTCGAAGAAAACTGCAAACAACCAAATGAAAAACATCGTGAAAATCAATGACCGATCGATCGATCGATTGATAATAACTGGTGGTGCTTTCCCCCTTTGTTTTGGTTGGTTGTTTTTAGATGTTTGACCATTGCGATCTAAACAAACCATAAAGCAATTTATTATTTTCGTTTTTCGTTTTTCGCTCTAGTTTTTCGTAGGTGCCATAAATATATTTATTCATCAAAAAATAGTGACCAGACACACCAGTATGAAACAAACAAACAAACCTCGAATCTTTTCGTTTATTATGATTATTATTATTATTACGTAAACGATGATGATGATGATGATGATGATGATCAATAAAATGAATTTTGTGAAATTTCAAATTGACAGTTCCAGCTATTTACAGTTGGGTTTTGTTTTTGTTTTTTTTATTGTGAAAACAAATTGATTAGTGATTAGAATTTGAATTCGTTGTTTTTGTTTTGTTTATTCAAATGTCTGGCTTTGTTTTTTCTCTTGGCTGGATTAGGATTTTTGTTTATATTCCAAAATGAATTTTTCATTCGACAAATTCATTTCAATTTGGATTCTAAATCTTCTTCTTCGAGAGAATCTTTACCATAAATCCCAAATGAAAAAAAAAAAGTTTCCCAAAACACACATTGATATATTCGTCATTATAGGCCTAAAAATTGCTTTTCAGTTTATTTCGAAACAGCAGTGTATTTGAAACGAAACGAAACGAAAAGTAAAGTTTTGAGTTTGCGCATTTTCAGGCTTCGGGTCTGTATATTCTCTCAATCTTATCAAATGAAAACAAGTAGACAAAAAATCATTCGCAATTGGGAAAATATGATGTTTAAAATGTTTAGCCAAAGAAATTAATCATTTAGTTTTTTTCGGTGCAAATTTTATTAAATTTTACCGAAAAACCAAAAGTTTTTCCTAATTGCAATATGATTCTGAATTCAAGATCTGAACGAACGAACGAACGAATGATAATAATCTTGTGAGGCGAAATTTTTTTCATTCGAAATTAAAAAATTGAATTCAGGTACCTATGATAATGTTATCTATGTATCTTTCGTTTTCTATTTCAACCTTCTATCTTTGTAGTTTTTTTTTGTTGAGGGAAACTTTTAATAATAATCTGCCATGGCCTCCAATTCTGTGTTTGTCATCATCATTTGATTATTATGATGAACATTTTTTAGCCAGTTTTGATCTCGGTTGGTTGATTTGTACAGTCGGTCGGTCGTTCGGTCGTAAAGATAAGCTAAAAGCTTAAATGAACAGAATGAAACTAAGAAAAGAATATCATCATCCTCATATAAAAAAGGTGATCATTATCATCATTGTCGTCGTTCGTTTGGTTGGTTCGCTTGTTTGTTGTTGTCGATGACGACTATTTCAACATGATGATCATCCGGGTTATTATTGTTAATTTTTTGCTGTTTGATTGGTCCATTATCTTTTCTTTTATTATTATTATTATTATTACTTGTACGAATACAGAAGTGAATAAAAATAATCGATAAAAATTTGATTGCTGTTGATCGATTGATTGATTGTTGTCATCCAATCGAATCAAAACGATAATTTGATTGATTAATTTTCAAATGAAAACGATGATGATGATTGACCCATAATGGTCTATTGTTGTTTTTTGGATTTTTCCTGAATAATCGCTGTCAATTATAATCCAATTTGAAAGAGTAATAAAGAGTGAAAGTCAATTTGATTCAAGAAAATTTTGTTTTTGAATTTGGATTTTACACAATAACCAATCAAAATTATCATCATTATGGCTAGTTGATTGGTGAATCTTTGATGATAATTTTTTCAAACATTTGTGGACACACTATGGTGCTACTATCTGGTGCTTATGAAATGTAATAGTTTTCTATCTTCTCTGACATTATTTTGTCCAATTCAATTCGGTTTTTTTTTTTGGCTGTTGTTGTAAATTGAAACAAAAAACTGATCAAAAATGTTCCAGGATCAATATGAATCGATCTCTATGTTTCGATCAGAAAAAATTGAAATAGAGAAAAAATCAAGTAATTTTCTGTTTTACTGAATTTTCATTCACCTCTTACCAAGCTTGATGATTTTTCAACTAGAAATTTACGATTTTTATAATGTTTTTACCCGAATTGTTTTTTTTGGGTAAAAATGTTGAATGGACCTCATCACCATAATAATAATAAGTTATTTTTTTTTGAAAAAATAGAAAAGAAATATGGGTAATAAAAAATGAAATTTCCATAAATTTTTATTTAAACCACTCACTTATGCATGTTTTAGGTAATAAAATTTGTTTTAAAAAAATATTATTTACATTGAAACAATTTGATCGATGTAAAAACGAGCGAAAGAGAAGTAGAGAAGAAAATGATGACCATTTAATGATCATTATGATGGCCATTTAATGATGATGACCATTGCATTTCGATGATAATAATGGCCATTGAAACATTTTAATGATGATAATGATTAATTTTGAAACAAATAGATTGTACTATGGTTGTTGATAATTAAAAAGAAATTGTTTCACCGAATTCTTCTTCTCCACTCGTAGTTAGTTTGATCCACGAATAATAGATGACGATAATGTATCCAGAAGAAACAAGACAGAGAATTTTTTTTATGGCCTAAAAAAAAGAAGATTTATTGACCCATTGCATAGGTCACATTAGTGAATAAATGAATGAATGACTTATTAAATATGATTCTTGTTCCAACCGATGGAGGGCGTTTAAGTTGCCTTATTCTGTTGATTTTTAAAAGATAAAAAACAAACGGAAAAATTCCAATTGAAAACATTTCGTATTTCGTTATTCGTTGTTTTGCTTTTATGTAATTTAATCTACAAAATTGAATTGTTCAATTGTTTTTTGTTCTGTGTTTTGGATGCTGAGGATGATATCTTCATTTTCATCTCACAACAGAATAAAGTGAATCTTTTTTTTGGATTCAATTTCCTATGTTTAATCATATACAAAATGTTGCAATTGATTGATTAAAGCTAGATTGATTTTTTTTTGTTTGTTTTAAAAGAACAATTTAAATGGCTAGTCACGAATCTAGTGATTCTGGTGAATCTATTAGAAACGAAGAGAAAGTTTATAAGTTTCAATCGAAAATTATCCATGTGCAATATAGCTGAATATACAAAACTGATAAATTATTCAATTTTCTCTGGTTTGGTTTGGCTTGTCCTAACTTATCTGGTTTGGTATATATCAAGCAAAAAATTTTGTTTTTAAAAAATTCATAATCAATATTTTTTTTCTCTGTAAAAATGTATCATTTTTTTCACTTTTTTCATCCAGAAGTTATGAAATAAAACGTGCATTTTGTGATTGAAAATAGCATCGATTCCAACAAACAACAAACAATGATCCAACAGAAATTTTCATGTTTTTTTCAAAGGAAAATCTTTATAAATTGTTTGTTTTGTTAAGTAATATCCGACACTTTATAGTTGCAATTTTTCGGTTATTATTACTGTTTTCGGGTAATGTTATATTTCGTTTGACATGTAAATCTTTTCTTGTATATTTTCCAACTACAAAAAGAGAAAAGAGAATACTTATGTAAAACAGAAAAAAGATTTTGCTTGTTTGTCAAACGAAAAAAAATCTGTGATTGTGATTTACATTTTTTCCAATTTCCAAAAAATATTTATATCCCAAACAAACCAATTTATGTAAACCAATCAGATTGTTTCAAACTGGTGCAATCCAGGCAGCAGCAGCAGTACCAAAGCCAAAAAACAGCAGTACCATTGTTCCAGAATTATTATTATTGTCGTTATCGGTTGGTGAGAAAAACGAGAAAAACAAAAAACATGAATAGAGGAAACAAACACTGACAAAAGAAATGGTAAAAAAAGTTTCTCGAATGAATCATGTTTTTGCATTCACATTCATTCATTCAATCTTTCTGTGTCTTTCTGTGTGTTTGTGTTGTTTATGTTCATTTTTTTTGAAACATTTGAAATGCACACTCTGTATTTATTTATATTCCCTGGTTTAGTATTCATCCATAATCATTTTGAACTATATCTCATTATTTTTCCTTTCTTTCGCTAGTCAAGGGATAGACAAACACACACACACAAACACACACACAGAGTAAATCTGGTTCCAATTGGTACATTCAATTTTTGGCGAGAGGGGGGATTCAAATAACACCACCACCAAACAACAAAACGGCTACCGTTTTTGTATTCTTCGTTGTTTTTGTTGTTGTTTTTCATCATTATTATTATCATGATCAATATATTTCCCTCCCCCTCCTATACACAATCGAATTGAAATTTATCCATCCATTTTTTCGATGGATGGATGGATTCAACTATGGACTATAGAAATGAAATTAACCAAACAAAGTTTGTTTTTCTGGCCAAGGGGTAAAAAGGGGATAAACAAAAATGATATTAATGGAAACACGTTTTGCTGTATATTAGCATCGGTTATCCATTATTCAGTCAGAAAATCCCGAAAATGTCTCTACTTTCAAAAATATATTTGATCAATTTCACTTAGTTTATTTGGTTTGTTTTGTTTGTTTCTGAATAGGGAAAAAAAGGGAAATCAAAATTTTTTTCTCAAAAATATATGCAGTGTGTATGTGACTGCTGTATATATTTTGTTTCATTGAAATTCGACAATCAGCATCAGCATCAGTATCAACGAAACGTGTGTGCAACATTAATCAATGATGCTGACGATGCGGATGACGATGATGAAGCATCGATTTTCTTATGTGTAAAATATATACAGCAAGAAATAGAGACTATAATTTATAGATGAAAAGCATCCTGAAGCTTATTTCGTTTTTCCTTTCTTCTATATATATTGAATGTCATAAATCAGAAAATGGAAATGAAAAATATTTTCTCTGATTACTTTTCAATTGGCTAGTGTTGTGCGTATGTTATATAGAAAGACAAATATATGATTTGATATAGGGAGGATGTTAGAAAACATTGATTTGTCGTTTTGACGTTTTTTTTTCGTTTTTGACATTTTTTTTCTTTTTTTTTATCGTATTTTGGGATCTACCCCTCTGTCCTAAGAATTTTGCTTGATTGAAGAATGTTTCACAAATATGATCGCAGCTTGAACATTTTTGCTAGGTTTGTTTGTTTTGCTTTTTGATGATAATGATGATATTGCGAAGACGATGATAAATGAGAGAAATGAATTCGAGAAATACATCAATATTTTTTATTTTTTATTTTGATAAATATTTCAGGTAGCCGTTTCTTTGATCTTTTCAAAAATCTTTGATGATGATGATTTTTTTCAACCAAAATCATCATCAAAATTGATCAAAGTCTGTGCATCGCAAACTCCTATATATGATCCATCTATAGATTAATTTTCATGATAAAGGCAAAGACTTTAGGTTTTTTCTTTTTCACTTATCTTTTTCTTCTTCTTTCTCCTGTGGTGCTGTTGTGTATTTTACTTCTGCAATTCGATTTATCTTCCTATCTTGGCTTATTATTAATATTATTTTTGTTTCAATCTTTGAATCTTTGACGTTGCCGATCTATATAAACAAATGTTTTAAAATTATTTCGCATCATCAAGATCTTATTGAAAGAATTTCTTCTTTTTTTTCAACTAGTTATTAATAACTAAGAATCTTGGAAAAAACTAAAGTAGTTGAAAAAAAACTGGTAAAATCTTAAGTCAAGTAGTAAAAAAAATTCTGATGATGACGGTTAATCAAAAGCTTTTTGTTTACTGAATTTATTTATTTTCCAAATTCAAGTTTTTTTTCCAAAGAATTTCATAATCTCGAGATTCTTTTTTTTCATTATTCTTGTTGTTCATTTTGGTGTTCAGGCTTTTCACTTGATGTTTGTTGTTGTTTTTTGTTGTTGTTGTTTCTCGGTTATAATTCATGATTAGGATAACAACAACAACAACAACAGCCAAACAACAACAACAACAAAACAGGAAAATTGTTCCAAGTTTTTTTTTTTTTTTTGGTGTGTAGGAAATGAGATATAGTCTCTCTCTCTCTCTCTCTCTCTCTCTCTCTCTCTCTCTCTCTCTCTCTCTCTCTCTCTCTCTCTCTCTCTCTTGATATGTATTTTGGCACAACGTTTGAATGATGTTTTGGGAATAGAAAATGGAAAAAGGCAAAAGGCAGACTTGAAAGCACAAGAGAAATGTGTATAGTGTATAGTGAGATAGAGAAAAGCATTGCCCGAAAAAAATGCAACAAAACAAAAAAGCGAAAAACTAACTAACGAATGAATGAACGAAAAAAAGTTTCTTTGAGTTGAAAGAACCGTGAAAGCAGCTTACATTGAATGAATTGAATGAATGAATATTTATGGCTAACTCGGATGGCTGTATGACGAGTTTTTGTAATAAATTTTCTTTTTTTTTCATTTTTCGTTTTTTTTTTGTTTGGTCCAAATCTTCAACCAAATCGACCGAACCAAGCTAAACTAACCATCTTTTTTGCTTGGTTAGTTGTTTGGCAAATGTTTCAACTTTTGAAAAAAAAACAACTTTCGAAAAGGTTCCAAAATTGACGTAATTCGCAAAAAAAACTGCTCCAGATGATTCCCAAATGGTTTACGAAAACAATATCATTGATGATCATATACTTTATCTGTATGAACACTGGTCATCATCGATTGATTGATTGAATCCGATTTAAAATCAATCGATTTGAACCAAACAAAAACAAAATTAAGCTGTCATCACTTTCTCACTGGATGCTGCTAAGAAACTATGAAATTTTTCAATACCAAGAATTTATTTCGCAGAAGAAGAATGATGTATTTGATTATCCAAATGTCATCATCATTTTTAAAATGTGTGACAGCAGCGGTGGCGGTTTTTTCAAACAAGAAAAAAATTGATATCTTGATTTTTCAAAAGAGAGATTCTCCTTCCACAAAATTCAATGGTAAATTATTATATTCAGCTTTGAATTGAAAATGATGTTTTGGGATTTTCTTCTTCTTCTTCTTCTAAATTATTATCATTATAGTTTCTTTCTTGTCGCTCTCTATTTGTCGTTGTTGTTGCATTCAGTTTTTGGGTTTTGCATAAAATGAAACAAGCAAAAATTTCAAGTGTTTTTGTTTGTTGTTTGTTGGTTCCAAATAATTTATGATTTTTTTTTTGTTTTGGTCTAGATTTTTTTTTGGGTGATAAATTTAGATCTTGAAATTTTTTCGTTTTTTTGGCCAATCACATCGTATGTTATTTAGATATTCGTTCTGGTACATTTACACACCAAACACACACAAACACACACAAATGTTAAAATCTCCAATGTTTTTTTTTGTGGTTTTGAAGAAGATAAAGAAGATGTTAAGATGTATTTTTCTGTTTGAAAAATTTCTTGGAAACTTTTCCCCGAAATTTTCGAATGTCATTTTGAATTCAAAAAACATTCAAGAATTTGGTTTTTGGCATTTTGGTTTTTTCATTGTCAATGTTTTTCTGTTTTGGTTTTTGGTTGATGAATTTCAATTGCGTTTCAAAAACATACAAATACAGAAAGAGAAACTATAAATAAATGAAGAAAAATTTGTTTGTTTGGATGGTGGTCAATAAATTATTGGTTGAACAAAAAATGCAAAATTATTCACGCCAGTTATACACACACATAATGGATGAGAAAATAAATTTTTTTTCTCTCATCGAAGATGACTTAATTTTGAAATTTTTTTGTTTTGATTACGTAACATACCGGTTTTTTTCTCTTACCTGTACAGATTTTGAATTCAGTTAGATGTATAATAATAATGAATGATGACAAAATGGATTTTTTTTTTTTTTTGTTAGTTTTGATTTTTGGCTGTTAGTTTTGATTATCAAAAAAAAAATTATTATTATGCAATGCAATGTCCAAAATTGCAGAAACTTTTTCTTGTTTCGTGATGCCCATTCAGATAACCATTATACACCTGGAATATTGAAAAACCATACCTGGAAAATGGTCAATTTTTTGCAATTATCATTTTTTTTTATCTCGAAGTAATTGATTTTTCTTTTGCGGATGAAATGAATTTTCAATCATTATCTTTATTGATTGATAGATCGATTATTGAATAACGGACAAAAATTTCATCAAATGTTGACTTAATGTCAGCCATAGATAAATAGATAGATACTTAAATTGAATTGATTTGTGTAAATATTTAGTTACTTTCAACTAGTAAGTTAGTTAGTTTGTTAGTTTGTTACCTGCTACCGCATTTTAAACCTGAAATATTATTTACGATTATCATCCGAAAATAATGATCACTATCACTATGATCAGATCATCATTATTCATTTACAGAACATAAAATTCCAATTGTATTGAGATTTGTTTGGTTCGTCCCTTTTCATTTAATTTTTTTTCAATTGAATAGCGAAAAAAAGTTTACTAAATGTGAATATAATAATGTCCTTTGTATACGGATGATTTGAATGAACTTCTTCTGGTGGTTAGATAATAATAGGAAAGAGAAAGGAAGATACCTTGAAATTTTCATTGACTATCTTTTTTTTGTTTTGTTTGATTTGTTCTTATTTTCATGGTTCAATTGTCTTCTTTTTTTTCGTCATTTTTTCATGGTTCATTTTGACATTGGGAAAAAAAATTTCCGGTAAAATTTTTCCAGGGAAATTTCTTATCTTTTCATTCCGGAGAACTTTTCTGTGAATATTATTATTATTACAAAATTCACACATGACATATTTGCAATGGATGATGTTGATAAAGCTACAAATTATTTTCGAAAAAAAAACTTTTTTTAAATTTTAATAAAATATACCATTCATCTTTGTCGATTCAATGCGTATATCTTTTCTATTTCTTGTTTCTTGTTTTTTGGGTTGGATGATGGATATCATTCCTATATATAATGTCAGTGTGTGTGTGTGTGTGTGTGATTTGTTCTTTTTGTTGTTGCTGAATACTTGTGTGTTTGTCAGATGCCAAAAATCCACAACGAATAAAAAATACAAAAAAAAGAAATACGTCATTTCTGTCGACATTTAAGCTCCCATTACACGAGCGCAATTGCCTCAGAGATTTCACATGAGATGTGGGCGGAGCGAGATGGCCTCATCGGACGGTCTCATTCGAGCTATTACACGGTCAAATGTTGTTGTTGAGATCGTTCTTCGTTGCGACACCAAGAATAATAATTTCTTGTTTTGTCATGATGTTTATGAACGGAACATTGGCGCAAAACATTCGAATTTCGAATTATTTTCAAATTTATCTTTCTGTTTATTTTGTTGATTCATTTTTGGTTTCTTTATTTTTGGTTCTTAATTCGTTGATTAATAAGGTATAATAATTTTTTTCTTTATAAAAAAGTATTATTATTCATTCAAATTAAAAAAACTTCAATTGAGATTGTTAATCTGTTTTCGTTTTGTGTTGTTCTGATGGATTGGGACGAGGAAGAATTGGATGAAGTTATGATGCTTTGTGGTCTGATTGTGTTATCATCCGCTCAAAAAAAGAAAAGAATTTGGTGCAATAGATGGTATCTTGATCGAACGACTTTTGTTCAATTTATAGTTTTCGTTACCTGTATCGATCAAATATTCGGTACGATTTTCAATTTCGTCCAATAAGACGTGTACCAACTCTTCTTTGCTGAAGATAATTTTGGAAATGTCCATTATCAATTAAAAATAAATAAGAATCGGTGGAAACAATTCAAAAAATTAATTTGAATTATTCAACAAAAATAAACAACGAGAATTATATATTTCGTAAAAACTTTTTCTTGTTTTTTATGCAACTTTTCCGAAAACTTCCCAAGATCTCAACTTTTTTGTGATCGACACAGGCCTACTTGGCTGTGGCGGTCGATGAAAAACCATTCGAGCTGAGGCACAGCAAAAACATAGGAACTTTTTTTTTGCAGACGGCCTCAACACAATTTATGCTGGCCGCCTCAGCGGCAATTGCGCTCGTGTAATGGGAGCTTTAGATTTTTTTTTGTCGGTGTGTTTTCAACATACCGAACTAAACTAATCAACCAACCAACCAACCAAAGTTCTTTGTTATTATTTGAGAGAGGGGACTGAATTCAATTGAATTCTCTTTGTTGATTTTCATTTCTTTTCTTTTGCTCTCTCTCTCTCTCTCTCTCTCTCTCTCTCTCTCTCTCTCTCTCTCTCTCTCTCTCTCTCTCTCTCTCTCTCTCTCTCTCTCTCTATTTTGATCCTCATTTTTTTCTTCTTTTCGTTTACGAAATCTTTGTTTGTTTTTTTTCTGTCAATTGATGTGAACAAACCAAAGAAGAAAGAAAATGAATAAGTCAATGAATAAGACTGAAGAATGTTGAAATAATTGTTACTATAATAATAATTTTAATTTGGTGAATTACATTTAAATTTTAAATTTTTCCAAAAAAAAATTTCTACATTATTCATAGAGTTTGTGTTTGTGTTTCATTCATTCATTCAGTTTCCTCAAAAAAAAGACCAGATTTTCACACAATCTTTATTCTACTTTTATGTAACAATTTCTATATCGATCTGCTGTTGTTCAATATTGGGTGTTTTGTGTGTGTGTGTGTGTTATTCACACTGGAACCTTAGTTTTGTTCCTATGTCATCATTGTTCACATTGAAATATTACTGCTGCTGTTAATGATGAATGATATTTTTTTTTGATGGTTTGGAATCCAAAATATCAGTTGAAACTCTCTCTATATTTTTTTCCCAAACATCTGAATCCATGATGATCATCATATAGCCATATTATTACAGCCCACCACCACCAAAGCAAAACAACCACCATTGATGGATAACACTGTGGATGGATGGATAACATTTTGTTTGCTTGAAAATACGACGCCGAATCCGTATTATTTATATACAAACAACAACAACAACAACAACAAACAAGAAACACAGCCAATAACGATAACGATAACGACCCGTGCAACTATGATGATGATGATGAACAAAATACAAAACACACATACTTTCGATGTGAATAAATATAGTTTTTCTCATTCAGTATTTGTGTGTATAGTTTATGTTTGATGGTGTAGTTTTTTTCTTGTTGTTGATTCATTGGATTCATTGAAATGAAATGATCCCAAAATTCATTCGAAATTTTGATGTTGATGAAACAATAATAATAATAATAATAATAATGATTCTTGAAACCAGAATAATAATGATGATGATTATACAGTGAAATTATTTGATTGATAAACTTGTTTCCTCAAAAAAAAACCTAGAAAAGTTAAAAATTTTTGAAAAATCTTTAAATCAACCAAGAAAGAAAAATTACTTTTAAAACACCACCACCGGTAAGTTTATTGCTTGTAATTGTTAATTGTCAAAAAAAAAATAATAATAATAAAACGGTTGCATGCAATTTACTTTATTATTATTGTTATTATTATGACCCATTACGAATTATTGTTATTAGTTTTCATCATCATCATCATCATCATTATCGTTACACTTTACAATTCTCAATGATGATGTTTTCATTTAGTTGTTTGCCTCCCTTCTGTCCTACACCGGTGTTAATAAAATTTTTTTATTTACTACAAATTAACAAATTAAAAATTTACAAATTTAATTAATTTTTTCGATTGATTGATTCGATAATTAATCATAATTCGGTTAGTTAATTTTTGTTGTTTGTTGGTGATTTCGGGGTTAAATTGTTTTTTATTATTATTATCATTGCCATTTTTAATGGGTGATCATCAAGTTTTTAAAAAACAAAGTTTAATACAAATCAAGTGTTAATACAAAAAACTTGCTGTATCTGCTTTTAATAGCTTTCAATAACCATCATGATGATGATGATGATCATAAAATTTAATGATGATTACCCACACACACACACAGGTGAAAGTTTAATAGCCAAGGATGATGATGATCATGAAATTCTGTAGGGTTTGCCTCTCTGTCATTTAACACGTATTTTACTTTTACTCCTTTTCATTACTTTACTTTGTAAATAACATAAGTTATCACTTTAAAAATTAACACTTTATCCTTCATTTCGGGAAGCAAAAACAAAAAAAACAATGTTTTTTTCTTCCTTTCAATGATGGTGACATAAATGCAAAAAAAAAAAGAAACCCGTGTCGTATCTTTTGATGTTTATTATCATCATTATTATTGTTGTTTGTTGTTGTTGTCGTTTAACGATTATGGTTATGATTATGGATATTACCATTTAGTTGATGATTATTATTACTATGTTTATGAATGAAGGAAATTTTTTTTTCAACAACCAAAAAAAATCTTTTGACCCTCTTTACACACATTTATTACGTAACTTTTCAAAATCGTAACCTTTTTTCCTTGGCTTACAGGTGTGTCCATCTGATTTTTTCTTGCTTTTGTTTCCCCCATTTCCACACAAGTGGCTATTTTCTTTTTTTTATTGAAATGACCATCATCAACAAAATTGTCTATTTGGACAATTTTTATTTATTTATCTGTTGATGATTATGAATGTGCGGTCTTGTTTTTTTTTCTTTCTGAATGATCCAATTTTCCACTATTTCCACTGTGTTCCACTGTTGTTTTATGACAATTTCTTTGGAAAAATATCTTATCCAATCGAACCAAAAAAAAATTTGGTTAGATAATGTTGTGGTGGCCATAAAAGTTAACTTTTTTTTTGGTTTGGTCATTTCACTCTGAAAGTTTTTAAAGACGGAATTTTTTTGTTTGCTTTTAGTGAAAAGAAACGGTTCTTTTTTCAACTAAATTTGACCCGGTGTTTGTTTGAGAAAACGAAAAGCGAAAAAAAACTCGCGTAACAACAACACTAAGTATCCGTTTCCATATTGTTTTTTATTTGGTTTTTCACTTTTCCCTTTACAAGGGTAATAAAAATTTTTGTTAAAGCGGTCATAAAACATTTCATTTCTATGAATTTCTGTTTCAATGTTCAATGTTCAATGTTGAATGTCATAAATTGCATCATAACATAAGTGCTTATTGCGTATTGTAAAATTTTACAGTTATGTCAGTCAGCAAAAGAAAAAAAATGCTTGAATTTCTT